>NC_068990.1:8753813-8755651 GCF_001194135.2 Octopus bimaculoides
ATATATATACATATATATATATATATATACATGTATATCAATATATACATGTATACTGATAAAGATATATAAATATATAAATATACATATTCATACATGCTTAATATATATATAAACATGTATGTGTATGTGTGTCTTCGTGTGTGTGTGCAGAAAGAGAGGTATAGCTAGACAGTAAAAGAGATAGATGCAGGCATCGATAGAAAGATAGATGAAATATTCAAGATTTACAATGAAAGAATAAGAGTACTGAATGGATATTACTATTTTATTCTTTAATTAATTCCAGCTTGACATCTGTAGCCATGATGAAACAGCAGATTATATCGTGTATTTTTTCTCTCGCAACTCAAGTTTTGCGCCACACGATATGCAGACAATAATTGAAAACTGGGTTAATGCGTCAGTATAGTTGCGTAATAGCTATATACATTTTCTTGCACCGTTGCCCTAAAAACGCTGTTATGTGCAATTAATGTTTTTACTTTTAATTATCAGAAACAACTGACGGGCAAGTATTTAGATATGTCCTAATTTGTGTGATGGTTAAAATGTTTTGGCATTATAAGTTTATAGATAGAATAATTTATCGCTAGCAATAAATATTTATTTCTTTATTGCCCACAAGTGGCTAAATATAGAGTGGACAAACAAGGACCCCAATGCGTAACAGGTACTTGTTTCATCGACCCCGAAAGGATGAAAGGCAAAGTGGATCTCGGCGGAATTTGAACTGAGAACGTAACGGCAGACGAAATACCGCTAAGCATTTCGCCCGGCGTGCTAACATTTCTGCCTGCTCGCCGCCCTTGCAATAAATATGCCAAAGGAAAATCTCTGGAATAGTTCTTTGCTCTCCATACACGCCACATTGGAATTTTCCTGGCTACCGTTACCGCGAAGCTGTCACATTTTTCAATATCGGGATAGGTTGGGCCTATCACAGGGTTTGGAATTTCAAGAAAACAGTTGTATTATTTTCAATGAGATCAGTGTCAATGACTTTATTTTGCAATGTCATTCTTTTGACATTCGATAGGATAACATAGAATCTACAGAGTTTCAATGAGGACCCTTATAACACTCTTCAAGTAATGAAATCAATTTAAGCCTGAATAATTTACCTACAAAACCAGGCAGACCTGACGCACTTTATAAGCCAGGTTTGAGTCACTTTATAAACCAGATTTGAGGCAATTTATAAACTAGATTTGAAGCACTACAATACCAGGTAGATTTGAATCAATAGATATCTTTTTATCCACCATGTATCACAAGTCATTAAAATCAATAGATTAAAATTTTTCATGTTTTGACGCCATTGCTACGGCATCTCTTAACGTTGATTATATTGTAAGATAAACGTGAAAATGAAGATGACATCACCATGCTCCCAATTTGTACAGTTTTATTCACATTATTTGCAATAATGATCCGCTAACACAGTGTAACTTTCTGCTCGCAGTTGTCTGTTACCTTATCTCACACACCTTAAGTTAGTTTCTACTTTCAAATGACTTTCAACTGCACAATGTTGAAATGCGATATAGATTTAAATTCATCTTTTATCGCAGTTTGCATTACTTTTTGCTGCAAAATGATAAAACATATTTTCTTGATTACTTCTTATTCTATCATTAATTGACAAATCACTTTCATACATACGTTCAATAACAAAATGAAGTGCTTTTATATGTATGAATTTACGGAGATATATGTTTTTGCATATAAATGTTTTGTTTTGTGTGTGTGTATATATATACACGTACATATACACATATATGTTGATATATATATATATATATATATATATATATATATATATATATATATATATA
>NC_068990.1:8755909-8763217 GCF_001194135.2 Octopus bimaculoides
ATATATATATATATATATATATATATATATATATATATATTCGTATATTGAAACTGTTCTTTTGCCAAGAGAGATATAAAAAGTCTTTAATTGCTAAGCACTTAAAGCAAAAATACAATTGTAATATAAATACGGCATGTGTGTATGTCTGTGTGTACGTGTATATATATACATGTGAATATGTTTGTGTGTGTGTGAGAGAGAGAGAAAAATATCAGATGTTTTGATCGGCACAAAACAGCAAGATCTAGTTGAATATATGGAAAACTTTTTTCCTGATAGTGACTAAGGCTACCGCAATGCTGGTAACCCTTCGGTGTCTTTGCCGTGGCTAGCGTCTCCTTGCCCATGGCGCTTAGCTTGTAAGCTTCATTTATGTGTGACAGCCGACTGAACCGTCTATGGTGTCTTATCAACCACAGTCACTCTCAACTGGTTTTGGCTGTCATTGCTATCGCTTTAATATCTTTTACCAGCCGTTTTGGCTTCTACACCGATCTGGCTGGAAGACTACAACAGCCGGTATCAAAAGAGAATGAGGCTGTTTGCCAACTTTTGACAACAGCCGCATCAACCAATTCATGATGTTTTCATGGAGACACACACACACAAACGTACGCACGCACACACACACACACACACACACACACACATACATACATACATACATACATACATACACACATACACACACAGACACACAGACACAGACACACACACACACACACACACACACACACACACACACACGTATATATATATATATATATATATATGGGAGAATATACAAATAATAACAACAGACGAGGACAGGTGGTGTAAATAACAAAAGTATATATTAGTATGACGCTCGGGAATACGGAAAGTCTTTGACGTTTCGAGCTACGCTCTTCAACAGAAAGAATACGGAGACAAGGAGAAAAACACGGAGAAAAAAAAATTGGGATGTGAGAAAGTTGGTATGTGAAAGCACGCGGTTGGATGTATAAAAGATAAACAACAAGAGTGAAAAAACTACAGAAGGCTTGTGTTATATGGTTAAAGTATATATTTAAATTATGTCAGGAAAATGTTATAAAATTTTTTGGTACATAAACATTTTATTTGGAGAAATAACCGGTTTCGTGTTGTCTTTTCAAATTTCTCTACTTCATCGTAACATGTGTTCGCTCCCGTCTCAAAATGCTACTCAGAGTTTCACGTTCACATTCGGCAGACAACTGTGATTAATACGGAATTAAAATGGTGGTGGTACTTGTAAGTTTTAATAAAATGATATAATTTAGTTGAACGAATAAGCATTTAAATTTGATTTCTGGCTGGTTTTCATAACGTATAGTTTTCGTTGCAAGTGGGTGGTTGGGTGATTTGAAAATTAACGCTAAAATATAAATATAAATATATTATGATAAGCTTCAAATAACCTTGTGCAAATCTGTGCGAGGAAAATGCCGTCGCTAGAAAGCGGTAAGAGCTGGCTTATCTGCTCGCAATTTATCGGATGCAGTTCTGCATTGTTAACTAGCTAGAGGAGATGTCCTTTTGGGGTTAAACAATCGCAGTAGAGTCCGCTCGAACGGACAGCCATGTTGATGTGGCTATGAATATTACTTGCTCATTAATTAATAATTAATAATTAAATTGAAAGAATAAGGTCGTAAGTTGGGTATTAAAAGTGAGATTATGATAAAATTTAAATGAGAAACTATAGATGAAAAATCCAATAACGAGTGCACGATGTACAATATATATATATATATATATATATATATATATATATATATATATATATGCATACATGCACAAGGTGATATGTGTAGATATAGAAACAATCTTTCTCTTTTGTCACAATACTTTCTTGTGCATAAACTTACATACACACCTGTATCCGTGTGTGTGTAAGTGCATGTATAAGTGTACGTATGTATCTGTCTATGTGCATGCCTCTATGTGTGTGTATTTTTGTTTCCTACAATCAGATATAAAGAAGCTGTTTATATCTTTCATTTTGAACTTTCACTTGTTGCTCTTCTTTCTCCTTTCTTCATTTCACGTGCGCGAAAATACACGCACACAATGAGCGCGCGTGCACATGTTTCTGCGTATGCGTGCGTACATGTGTTTCTACATTCTTCGCCTTCTTTCTTTTATTGTGATTTTTCTCTTCATCAAGATATATGTTCATTTAGTTGTGAGTCTCTTTAAAGTGTACTTCTTCCTCTCGTACATTTATTTCCCTTCCATATCTCTCCTTTTAATCGCCACCCTACTGTATTCTTTTAGATGTTACTCTGCGGTTCGAATTCCCTTCATCATTAGTCAGACTGTAGGACTGGAGCCAGTAACAACTAATTAATATGATATCGACAATATCGTGAAATACTCGCCTATTCCCCTCCTTCTATAATAGCTGCTATGTCCATTACAGTTCTTATCGTGACTTTCTTTCATCGTCAGCATAAACACTTGCGCAGATTTCTCTACGTAGTCATTCGTCATGCGAGGAATATCAAACACATCTACCGAAAAACCACATCTAGTGTCTCCAAAGTGAAAGGTCACTTTGCATGATGTGTTGCACGATTCGCGGGATTCAGAATACACTGCTTAAATTAAAGATGGAATAATCGTGACCACAGTTGCGGATTGCTAATAAGCCCGTTTGATTAGGATTCATCTGGGAGCTGATCAATAGTAAGAACAGTAACTACAACAACGCAAACCGTTCGGCTTTAAAAGTGGATATATTGGGTTATGTAGAATTGGATACACAAAAGGAAAAACACTAAATAATCACAGTTAGAATATCTTTGATTATAGGTTTGTTCTACTGTGTTGATCTCGGGCCAAACAGCAAGAACACAGTAATATTCCTTCATTTAATTACAGTTAGAAAGGATCAATGAACTCCCAACTTTTTATAGAAGTCAGGCGATAATGTATAAAATAAGCAAATAATTTACATTGTTAAGATATAAAGTAACGTATAGATCAGATCCGGACATGGTAATCACTCGGAGTACAATAAAAACAGTACTTCTTATATATATATATATATTCTTCAATAAACACAATATATATATATATATTTATATACTTAAACGAGCTATTAATATTTTCATTTTCATGCGGGGCAAAACTATTTAGACAGCCTTTTGCAATATCTCTGGCGCCTTTACACGATCCGTAGGCTCTGCCTCCATAACATGACAAACTAAAAAATTTAGTTTGTTATGCCTCGTGGGCAGAGCCTGATGATTGCCTGAAGGCAACAGACGTATTATAAAATGCTGTCTGAGTAGATTTTCATCGCATAAAACTATTAGTAGCTCATAAAAAAAACATATACTTACTGAGTTTATTAAATAATATTTATCTCTCACTAGACGGAGTACTATTTTTGTTGATCTTAACTTGACGGAACAGTATACTATGTATACTTATATCTATTTCTGCCCCACCTCTCTCTCTTTCTCTCTCTCTGTATATATATATATATATATATATATATGAAAAGTGATGGCGACCAGACCAATCTTACAACAAAATAAATTTAGCCTGTAGTGCTAATGAAAGTTCGAAAACGCAGTTAAGGTGCAAGAACAATTTAGGAGGGAATTCCAAACAGACTCACATATGCGACTTACCAATACTTCAATTAAAGATAACTTTGAAGCAGAGTTCAAGAAAATCTATGTAGCATGCGAGTCACGATAGGCGAATGTGGAAATGCAAGCGTCCATCGTATTTGAAGCGCTATCATTGGAAAAGTTACATTCCAAAGATAGCTCATGCGCCTAACGAAGATGATCTGGGCCGAAGACTAGAGTTTTGCTTGGAGTATATGGCAAGATGTGTAGGAGATTCGCACTTTCCAACAAAGATATTTTGAAGTTCCTACATTTTACTTTTATGCTTTGTCTAACCGCCACAATTGCACTTAGTGGGAACCTGAGAATCCGCATATTACAGGGGTACAAGATGTTAAGTGCAGAGCAGTTTATCATTAAAAATATCAATTGGTCTGTCCTTTTTGAACGCTACTGAGATGAGTCCCATTTACATGAGCCTGCTACGACAATGTATCATGTCATGCTTGCAAGAGGACTTTGAAGAGGTGAAGTTTTATTTCCAGTTAGGTGGAATATCCCCACACTATCATAGTTATGCAAGGGCCTACATCCATGAGATTTTTACCTAGTCGGTGTAGGTGAGTGACAATGACCTTTTTGGGTGCACAGTTTGTGACAGACCATGCCTTTCTTTTTCTGCTGGGCTCAAATCCCATTTGCGAACCCATGGAAAACGAACCTCCACCAACTATTCTGCTTATATGTCTGTGCACATCTTTGAATGCAATGTATGCCAGAAGTTTTGCAAATCTAATGGAGGCCTCAAAAGACATTTTAAGATCCACAAAGATCAGAACTTATCCGTAGCTCTTGCTGGTCCAAATCGGATGTGCAATCTATGTAGGGTGTCTTTTCAGAACATTGTCTGGTTTAAAACGTCACATCAGATGCCAGGGTGGTTCTAAGGTGTAAGTACAGGAGTTGGTCAAACTCTGCGTAAGCAGTAGACAACTACCATATATATATATATGAGCGAGAGAGAGATAGAGAGAGCTGATAAAGGAACCTCAGTGCGGTTGGATGACGTAGATAATTGATAAAATATTCGTAGATAAAATATTCTTAAAGAGGAGACAGACACGCCCAGTTTGCCTTTAATCACACGTCTTTCTCTCTTTCTCTCTTTTGTATCTTCATAACATCACAGTAAACATGATCCAGGTTTCACCATGGGATTATTATCACAACCACTACACCTGCCTGATGAAACATTAAATAAATCTAGCTATAAATTATTAGTGTGTTAAAAGCTTTTCGTTTCATAACTATAGAACACATCTGTAGCTTGATTAGCTAACACTGCATATTACGATGAATGTAAGCAATACTTTTGTATACATAATATATTGTTGGTCAGAAAAAGTGTAAATAATATTTTCTTTCTATCTTTTTGCCTTTTTCAATCAGTTGACCGCGGCCATGATGGGGGTTTAGTAGAACATATCGACCTCTGGACTTTCTTTACACCTAGTACATATTCTATCGGTTTTTTTTTGGCAGAAACGCTAAGTTACGGGGACGTAAACACACCAGCATCGGTTTTCAAGCGGTGGTGGGAGAACAAACGCAGGCACAAAATCACACGCACATATACATCTGCATATAGATATATACGGTGGGCTTCTTTCAGTTTCCGTCTACGAAATCCGCACTCAAGGTTTTGGACAGCCCGAGGCTATAGTAGCAGATAGCAACGCAGTGAGACTGATCTCTTAACCACGTGGTTGGGAAGTAAACTTCTTATCACACACCCAAGTCAGTGAAATTCGTGATCAGGATTTCGTTAGCAAGTTTCTACCCCCTTCAACTACCCACTAACCCTCTATTTAAAAGCCTCTAACATTACAAGTTACAGAAAGTGTAGAGACCAATTAACTTATTCAACGCTTTTTCCAAAGAGTGGATAATCTTTAGGACACTGCAATATTGAAATAACGATGTAATTTGTAACATTTTGGTGAATTTATTTGGTTTATGTAATAAATCAATTTTAGGCGATTTAAACATTACTGATATATAATCAAAATCCATTTATGCATAAGGAATGCGATCTCTACACAGCAGTGAAGCATACCAAAGTTTTAAGTCGTTTTCGTCACGCTTAAGTGAAGTTTGATTTTCTGCCACATCATATTGTATGAAATTTTCCAACAATTCGACGCACGTACATTATTTCTTATAACAAGAAGAGACTAAACACACATAAACACGCAGATACAAACAACAGAGTAGATTTCTATCTAATAGCATGGCTTTCCTGTATGGTTTAAATGTCATCTTGATTCAGATCGGCTATTTATAATTAGTTAAAATTGAAGGTGCAAGTAAATTAGCTTTGGCAAATTTCTAATCATAATTGCAAGCTAACGATCTGTCCATTAATTAAATAGTGTGATATGGTCTATACATTGCTTCCTTATTATCTAATTTCCACTAGCTAAACTGAAGTAAATATTGCTTTCTGTTCAAAGCTAACTTCTTTCACTTAGGGCAGTTATTGATGTTCTATGTGGTCTTTATGGGGCTTTCTGTATTATTGTGTCTGGCTAATATGCACCCCTCAACGCATATCTTCATTCCCAAACACATTTTAGATATTATAACCATTCGGCTCTTCATTAAAGTCCCTTTCAATACATAAAACTTCGCCTCGCTCTTTATCAATTGTTGTCTTGATTAATTACGAGAAATCATTTTTTTTCCTTGTTACAACTTCCCCACAGCATTGAAGATGAAAAACAAACGAGAATATATCGACTCTGCTGAACTCAATTGCGTTCATATTCCGCTTTTGATGATTTTCCACTCTGTTCCCCCCTAAAGCAATAAGTTAATTACTATTATTATAATTATCTGCATTCATTACTACATTTTCCATCTGCAATTCATTGTCCTCAGAAATTTGACTGCAGTGACACCCTCAAGGTATTTCTTAACTATAATAGGCCCCCACCATTTTGCTTGCAACATATTTTATCGACCATTGTAAGAAGAGAAAAGAAAGTGGGTCGGAATGAAATAACACGTCATTTTTGTTGGACGCACCTATTTTTCTTAGACTACACCGTAATACACACAGGCACACACCCACTCACACATACGCGCGTGGACACACACACACACGCATACATACGCACACGCCACACACACACGCGCACACACAAACAGGCACATGTACACATGGAAAATTATTGTCATGAACGAGAGAGTACTCAATATAAGAGAACTGGATGTAATTTCTGAGTCCAGTAAGAACATGTTAGAACGTTGCCACTATGAGTTTCAAACAGCTGGAGAAAACAGCATCAGGGGATCATCGGGAGTCCCGACGTGATCCGTGGATGAGAAAGAATGTCACTCGACCAGCATAGAAAATATTTGTTACAAGAACCATTTGAAAAAGAAATTTCTCATGACGATCATAACGGAAGTAAACTATGCTCGTTGCGTTGTCCATATCCTTATGTCTTGAGTTTTACGAATACCATCCGATCAGCCTGATGATAACCGAATGTATTCTCTCCAAACTGTTAAAAATAGGCAGCAGCAACGTTCTGCCTGATATGTTCATAGTATTTTAAATATGTGTGTGTGTGTGTGTATATGTGTGTGTGTGTGTGTGTGTCTGTGCCTGTGCGCGTGCTTTCAATCATATAATAATATATATAATATATAT
>NC_068990.1:8763335-8767066 GCF_001194135.2 Octopus bimaculoides
TATATATATATATATATATATATATACACATACATACATGTATATACACATGCGTGTATGGGAACGTGTGTGTGTGATATATAATATCATATCATATTCCCTGCAAGAACTAATTAATATCCTGGTTTCCATATCCTATATAGTTTTCATGAATCTTTCTTATACTGAATTCAATCTCTTATTCACGTGATAATTTTCTGCCATTTCCTTCAATATTCATCTTGTTTTCCGCCATTTTCTTTTAGTTATAATGGAATAGCTTAGTCTTAAATGTGCTTTAATCTCATGAAAATCAATCTGTGTTACGCTTAGACAAATATTCGATTAACACCAGGAATTGGACTTTGGTCGGTACCCGCTTAAATAAATGCTTCAATTTACTCGAAAGAAATAATTTCTCACAAAGCTAAGTCTTCAAATCCGTCTGCATTTTCCTATTTCTTTAGTGCTTGTTGCTTAAAGGTGCCAAGCTGGCAGAATCGTTAGGACGCTGGTCGAAATACTTATCGGTATTTCGCCCGTTGCTTAGTTTCTAAGTTCAAATTTCGCCGAGGTTGAATTTGCCTGTCATCCTTTCTGATCGTTAAAATAAGTACCAGTTGAAGATTGGGGACGATGTAATCGACTCATCACCTCCTCTAAAATTACTGCCCTTATGGCAAAATTTGAAACCATTATTACTTGTTGCCTAAGGCGGCGAGCTGAGAGAATCGTAAGCACGTCAAACAAAATGCTTAGTAATATTTTGTCTGTCTTTACCTTCTGTATTCAAATTCCGCCAAGATTGACTTTACCTTTCCTACCTTTCAGGGTCGCAAAATATGAACCAGTTGAGCATTGGGAACAATTTGATCGACCAGCTCCCTCCCGCAAAATTTCAGGCCTTCTGTTTATATTTAAAAGGTTTATTTCTTGTAGCTCAGTCGTGTGAAGGGATTATCCAATACCTACAAATTTATATGGCCTCTGAGTCAAGCAGTAGGGTGAAAGAAAGGTAGCTTCAAACCTGTGACCTACTCTGAAGACTTTCAGCAGATATCTAAGCTAAAAGCCTCAGTAGACCAGGGTGAAGTATTAAGTTTACTAACAATGTAGGGATTTAAACTCAGAACATAATAAGCTGGAACAAATACATTGCATCTTGTCTGATTGTCTAACTATTCTACAAGTTCACCACCTTTGACTGGTACATTATTTATCGACCATGGAAAAATAAAATTAACGCCTGTTTTGGGCATGATTTGTAATCACCAAAAATTGAAGTGAATATTGACTGTACAGTGACTTATTTCCTCCCATGCTTTAACATCTCTGCCAAAAAGAGGCGTTCAGAGAACAGCTGGCAGCATTAAACCGGGCGACGGGTGAAATCTTCCAGTGAAATTTAAGCTCAGAACCCAGAGAATTGGAACAAATACAAGGCAACTCTGTAGATACTCTAACAGTGACGCAACCCTTAGATAATAATTTATTTATCGACTCCGGAGGGATAAAATAAAATTAAGGAAAAATATTTTTGGACTATATTTTTCTCTGGAAATACGGGACTTAAGTACTTTAATTCAGAAGTGCCTACTGTACTTTGTGCTTTCAGTACTATAAGGGATTAGATATTGTAACATTAAACAAAACTCCCCTAATTGTCATACTATAATGTATCTATTAAAATAACACAGCGAAAAAAATGACAGTCATTTTTTTTTCTCTCTCACTCCTCATTATTTCACCATTATCATCTCGCACTGCTTACCGTAAAAATATTTAGTAGAATATTCGCTTGCATTGCCATAGATGCTAATCTTAAAGTTTCCCTTCACATTTTTTGTCAGCGGAAAGGTTTTTCTATAGTCAAATAAAGTTACAGATGTCATAACCATCCCCTACCTTGAGGGATACGCACATCTGTGCATTGAATGCATCAGACTCTTTTCTGAGGGTCTAATGCTCAAGTTTAAAGTTAAGTATACCATCTTTGTTATAATCTATCTTTAGCATGTTTTTCACATTTCTAACAGATATTACTTTTAGGGAAGATAAACTCATATTAATTTCATGTTTATATATTTTCTTGCAAAGCCAGTACCTTACACTGTGGGCATTTAGAACAGGATTATCAGCTAAAAGCATTCTACACAATGATAAAATGATAGTGAGCATTTTTTTAAAATTCACTTCTTGCTATGTTATGATGATTTTCGTGGACAAGAAACTTTCCGATATCCTCACGTATATAGTTATGTAAGGCTCCAGAAACTTTTGAGCTTAAGTCATGATGGCTCTGCTTATCTACTATATTCTTTTAAAGTTAAGAACTTTTTCCTTTGTGCAGCATATTCAATGTCTTGTAATTCAAGAAAAGCAAGTTTGCACGCAGACCTTTTTGTTGCAGGGCAATGTAGTATGTGTAACTGTTTCTCTGAGCGTTCTCCTTACGGGGCTTCGACGAAATTTTACAGCGGAAATATCAGCAATTCATCCACGAAAATCCATGTAATTCATTAACATGGATTTACTTAAATAAATTCGGAATTCCTTCTTTTCATCTGTCTTTTTATGGTAACCTCGATATCTAAATTCTACTGCAAGTTGAAAGCATTCAACAACTTTGTTGTTCTAGAACACTTTCCATTCAGCTTTTGTGTACTACTAAATTATGCCGTGGAAAAGTTTTAAATAACATACTGGTACTGTCATTGCTAGACCGTATAGACTGTTTCTTACTTAACATATAAACATAACTCATTAGTTGGCAATATATAATCTACTCTAAAGATCGACATCTGTGCCTTAGTTGTATTTTATTCTTCTTCGAACCTGATGAAGCAATTCTTTTCTTGACTTTGAATTTTGTATTTTGTTCAGTTGACCTTTATATTTTTTCAGCATGGTTGGTCATTGCAAAATTATCAAGTCATTTCATTGTTGCAAGCTCATTAATCAATTTCGGACTATTTACATTTTAATACTGAAGGAATTTTTATTGCAATGAGCTCACAGATAGAAAACAGTAAAGACAGCTAACATTCTTTGATACTAGGTTAGAATGGATTAGGCACTTTCAACAGCACATTATGAATGTACTGAATAATGTATGTATGTCATTATTCAGAATTATTTCAAAATGTCTTGCCAATAGAGAAAAAGTGAGTTCTTAACCTAGATCCAAGGCTCTTTCATTTCAACATCAACAGAGTATTGATGTATATACGTATGTATGTATGTATGTATTTATGTATGTATGTATGTACGTACGTACGTACGTATGTATGTATGTATGTATGTATGTATGTATGTATGCATGCATGCATGCATGCATGTATCTACAAGGTGCATCAGTTTTTTAGACCATTTGTATGAATCTAGAAAAGACACATTGCCCATAAGAGATAAGCCACATTACCCATAAAAGATTATTGTTCTCTTTTAGTCAGTTGATGCTGTCGATATCCCGACGTGAATGAATGAATGATGGTTTTTTTTTAGGAGTCAATATGGTTTATAATTTTCTCACTGCGTATGGAAATATGTTTTTACTAAAATTATCCGCTCTTAAATTTACCTGACACCTCTATTCAGCTGCTGATGTGTGGTGTTACCCTTTCTATCTATCTATCTATCTATCTATCTATATATATATATCGCTCCCTCTGTCTCTTTTTACACACAAACGCACATATACACAAATATACTTACTTTACATATATATATATATATATATATATATATATATA
>NC_068990.1:8767181-8778047 GCF_001194135.2 Octopus bimaculoides
CACACACACACACACACACACACACGCACACACACACACACACATATATATATATATATATATATATATATACTTGTATGTCTATATCTATGTTTTTATTATTTGATATCGTTTATCAAAAAACTCTACCTACAGAAACAAAACATCTTGTGATGATGGGGCTCTACTCAAAGAGTGAAGTATATAGATAATATCGGTTTGACTGTCAATTTGGATTTCGTTTTTAATGGCTTGTTCAGTCAGTCTTCAGTTAGTCTACATTATTGCAATAGAGCACGTTTTTAATATATGAGATAATGAGCTCATGGGCACTGCGGGCTTGCTATGGAGCTGGTCTGCAGAGGAAGGACTTCAAGTTCGGCGGCAAACATGACTAGAGGTTTAAAAGACCGATCGTACTCACCCTCACTGTGTAGATGATTGAAACGGAATAAAGCTACTTCGACACACACTTGTTTCTGATTATTTTTATGTATAGCTTAACAAAGCTATAATAGTATCAATAACTGACTGCTCATATGGCATAATACGTCTAGTTTATACAGGCTTTGTTGTATGTTTTCATGGTGGACATTTAGGGCAATACACGATCCTTGTGATATTAAGACGTCAACTCTACTCACTCTGTTGAGTTTAGAAGCGATGTATTTAGCTGAAATGTTGATTTCGTCTGGTATAACATGATCTGTTGTGTTGTTGTTTTTTATTGAAAGTAATGGAAATGAGATTATGCATTGGCTGCTCGTATGTGCTTGTATTAACGTCAGAGATGCTACTTGTTTAATCTGCTTTGAATAAACTGCTAAGGACGAAACCTGAGGTCCCAGTCACATCAGTATCACTCACACACACACACACACGCACACACACACGCACACACACACGCACACATGCACACACACAAATGCACACACACACATGTATGCATTTATATATATGTATTTATGTATGTATATATGCATGTATGTATGTATGTATGTATGTATGAAGGTAGGCAGGCAGGCAGGCAGGTAGGTAGGTAGGTAGGTAGGTAGGTAGGTAGTTTCGTGATTCAATATTTGATAAGGTTTGATATACGTTTGGCAAGTTGAGTCCCTACACAATTTCTGCCGATTAATAATATATACTTATATAGGTGTATGTATATGCATGTGTATGCATTTATGTACATATTGTGTGCATGTTGTAGCTTATAAGCATCGCCTCCCAGAAGAATAAAGTGATTTAGATTACTTAGTTATTGTATTGTTATTATTGTCTATCACTGAGCCCAAGTTAAGCCAAAACAGAATATCATTAAACGCATTCCAGGCATCATAATTCTATATTTTGTTTGTATGTTAAACTACATCGCTGAATATGTTTGTTTTTTTTGGTTTTTTTCCTTTATTTTTATCTCATTTAAGATACTAGAGAACGGTATGAGGATGATTTGATTGATATTTCTAGCAGATAAATGTACTACATAGAAGCTCCTTCGCTGGCTCGTAATTTTGTTTGGATGTTCATATATATAATGATTCAGGCTTCTATACGTCTGTGTTTTCAGCTATTTTATTAAATTTATGTGATTATTACCGCTAGCGTCTTCATGGCGACAGTATTACCGGAAATATATTCTATAGAGAGTCAGAATTGGAATATTTCAGCTTTTCTCCAGGATCTAATTCATGGTTTGATCTTACCTTTATTTCGTATTATTTCTCTTTTCATGTTTTAGACACTTTGTGTTTTTTTATATTTCAGCTACGGTCAAAATGACTTAATTCACTTGGTGGCGTATGAGTGTTTGTGTGTACCGTTACATTTTTGTTCATCTTTATTAAGTTATCGCATTCATATTAATCTTTCATGTAGTGACACAGCGACTGAATTACGTCATTAACCACTTCAAAGACAGTCAGCGAAACATTTTGACATTTTATAGGTAATAAAAGTAACAAGAAAACAGGTTATGTCAGTATAGCATTAGCTAATATATTATGTTATCATTACGATAACGATAAACCTTTGTTCACTTCCGTTTACCTTAATCTGGATGAGAGTTAAGTGTATGTATAATACATTGCCTTTGGCTGGAAGGTATTTTCCCCACACATTAAAACGTATGTTTATAAAACAATATTATTTTCATATTATTTTCTTTATATATGAAATGAAATATTCCTTTCTACTATAGGCACAAGGCCATATATTAATTGAAATGTTGGTTTCAACTTTTAGCACAAGGCCAGTAGTTTCGGGGCAGAGGTTAAGTCGATTACATCGTCCTCAGTATTCAACTGGAACTTATTTTATTGACTCCAAAATGATGAAAGGCAAAGTCAGCCTCGGCGTAATTTGAACTCAGAACGTAAAGCCGGGCTAAATACGCTATGCATTTTGACCGGAGTCCTAACGATTGTATCAGCTCACAACCTTTTTATATTAAATGAAATATTAAAACCTAATACATTGAATCATAATAGACTATCTACACTTGCAGCAGTTGGGCAACACTGTATTTTAAGCATAATACAGGATTTTAAGATAATTTAGGCTCAACAATCGGAATGAAAATACCCATTAACTTCCACTGAAATCATGTACTGACGGAACGTTTTCAAATTTAATCTTAATCATCTCTGGTGTATCCCCATGGTTTGGATTTATTCTTTCTATTTCTTCATATATATTAGTGACGTCTTTCTCTCAACATCCAACAATGCTCGCTTTTTTGCAGATAATACGACCCGACATTCGCCACTTACCTCCCCGACAATGCATCATTCACAAACCTGATAGGCACGACATGCCAAACCTACATTGATTCCATAAACGCAGACTTTGCGAGAACCTTCCTGTAAGGTCATGCCAATATTGTCTCTTTTAACAGCATAACAATCTTCAGCTCACCGGCTATTCAGAAGGAGATACCGACGACATGCCCCTAAACATAAGCTGTATCTAACTAAACACCACGCAGTCACTCCAAATGAAGGCCTTCCTAATACAGAGCGAACGCTAAACCTTGCCGCATCTAAAGACTAGCCATTCTCTTCAAAGCAACAATTACTAATACTCTACAAAGCTGCTGTCATTAATAGGTGGTTTCACTGATGCAAACAAGGACGTTGTGGACTGTATCCAGTGAAGGACCTCCTGACCAATTTTCCACCCAGCTATTAACAAACTCCAGCATCTGGTACAGAGCTGTGCTGTCTCCTCTCTGTCTTTTCGCAGTTACTTTGACTCCACTCCTCGTAGCTGACTTGTTTCGTAATCCATCTTATCGTCTCCCCATCTCTCATGTCATCCTTATTACATCCAGTCATCTGGTCACGTTCGAACCACTATGTTCAGCCCTTCATTCCCTGAACATAGGCTCTCGAATTCTCCCTCTGCTGACGATTTTCCTGCAGATTTTGACTCCCAATAGTTTAAGTGGAATATCAATGGCATCAAATACACCGGTTAAGAGGGCACAAATATTATTATAAACGTGATTCGGCAAGTAAAAAATATCGCAGTTTTGCATATGCGTTACGTATATGTTTATAACTATGAATACCAGTGCATATTCTTTGTGAAACTTTTTTGTTTCTTGGCAGAATCCTTATAGCATCGGACGAAATATTTGCGATATATGTGCGATTGTTTGTGTTCAAATCACATCAGTTACACCTTTGGCTTTCCTCCTTGCGCAGTGAAAGATGAGCTAAGAGAAATTGCACAGAGTGTAGCTTAGAGTGCCCAGTAGCATGTACTTGAAGAACAAAGCTTAATAACGGTATATAAATACCATACCCTATAAAATGTTGCTTCATTGAAATCATCATCGCTTTCAGAGAAAGTACTACAGTATAGCTTGATAAATAGGACAAACTTCAAATAAGAAGGCGAAAAAATTTCGCAACTCATTTGATATGTCCTAGATTAAAAGCGAGTTTGATTATCTGGAGATAAGAGGACAGTTGTGGACAAACGCTTCTGCCTCACAGGACGATTTCAGCTCAACAGTTAACCTACGTCATCGCCAGCAAAACAGGATGGTTAAAAATTTACAAGGGTACATTTATAGACATAGGACAACGTAATTTGCAACGTAATTTGCATAAATGAAACGAGAATAAGCTAAGAGAAATATATTGATGCATCAAATAGCATGTATTTGAACAACAAAGAATTCATTATGTAATCAGAAACATGCACACATACACACACATACATATACAGTATAAATATGCATGCATGTATGTATGTATGTATGTATGTATGTATGTGTGTGTATGTATACGTACCTAATGATTCTTCAATGGTGAATTTAGTCATTAAAATGGTGTGGTATAATATATATTCATCTGTGTAGAGAAACATACACAGACACATACACACACATACATACATACATATATATATATATATGTGTGTGTGTGTGTGTGTGTGTGTGTGTGTGTGTGTGTGTGTATGTATATATATATATATATCTATATATATATATATATATGTGTGTGTGTGTGTGTGTGTGTGTGTGTGTGTGTGTGTGTGTGTGTGTGTGTGTGTGTGTGTGTGTGTGTGTGTGTGTGTGTGCGTGTGTGTGTGTGTGTGTGTGTGTGTGCATGTTTGCGTAGGTGCATATATGAATTCCTAGATACTCTGCTCTAAGGTAAACGCTGCTAAGGACCCTTGCCCTTGACATTATTTTGTTTCTCAATAACCCCAATACCATTCAGATGAGATTAAACATTACTATTCCTAGTTATCCTACTTTCAGTTATTCCTCCCTTGATCTGGTATGCTATTTGCTTAATCAAAAGCAAATATAATAAATGCTGCTTGGGAATCAACACTCAACGAAATAAGCATAGAGAACCACCTTATTTTTGTATTAATCGTCTGTTTGATATTGTATATTGTAAGTATATACACAAGAAGATTCATCACAGAAAGGAATATCATAGTAATAGAAATAGATAGAACTTAAGTGAAAGAGGACAGTATGTCTATGAGAAAGAAATAGCCTTCGGGTAATTTTTCTGAATGGCTATTCAGAAAGAATAGCAAGTAATCAGCCTAGATATTATAAATTAGAAACGAAGATGAAAATAAGAAAATGAAGACAAATATATAGCAGAAAATAAATAATGTATGAAACAACTAAATGAGTAAGAGAAAACATGATTAAGTATTGGAGAATAATATTTCTAAAATATGAGGTAAAGTATGATGAAATGAAATGTTTCCTACTAGGAAACGGAAACATATCGTCAACCTTGCTCTATCTAAACCGTATTTTAAGGGCCCCTGAAAATAATTTGCTTTAGATGTGTTTTGGTACGTATTGCAAGAAACAGCTAAGTTTCTTTCTCTAACATTTTACATAGTTCAGCCTACACAAGTTAATGCGTGAAAAACGAAATAGGAATTTTGAAATACGTTTCTATAAAACTAGATTTTAAACATCGAATGACTATGAAGATCCACCAGAATAAAATAGTAATCAAAGGATCCATAGGTAGAAAAAAGGGTTGAGAGTCCCTGCTCTAGACAGACGGTCTATCTTAATTAGGTACTCATATTCTTCTTCTTTCATGGCTGAGCCATCTTCCTATGTTTGATGTGCAAGTTCTGTTACAAAATCTACAAGCAAGGAGGGTGTTGCATGGCTGCGGTACGTTGTCTTTCTTTCTTTGATGTTTTGCTTCAAGGTCTGTTTGACTCCTTTGTTCTTAGAAATATTTCCACGCTACCCCGTCTTCAAAATATATGCAACATGATGAGAATATCACAAGGAAGAGAAAAAACAGAGTTAGTATGAAGCCGAAATATTTGCATAGTAAGGCTCAATTGCGCCTTTGTCTTCCGGGAACTTATCTCTAGCTCTATTGTGTAAGAAATTATTTCATTTATCCTTTGATAATTTCTAGATTCAGGAAATAGGATTAATTATAAACTTCCTTAATATTTATCGTTTTATACAGAAGTTGGATGGAGAGAAATTGTGCTGAATACCATCGATTTGTACTTATAGTCGGTTTACAACCTCACCTGGAGCTTGATTACTTTTAGAAGAGTTCAATATTTTATAAACATTCAGGCCTAAATCCGTAGTTTCTGTTTTTTTACTATTTACGCTTCGAAGTATTCAAGAGCTCCCATTCATCTACCTGTCAAGCTCTTAAAAATATTGAATCTCTTCAGCTTCAGGGCAAATCATACTGAGGGAGACATTCCGTCTTAAACCATAGACATAATTGCAGCTCATTTCTGAATGCTAAAGAAGAACCCGGAAAATTGATGGTACTGTAGTTCTTTATAATGAGGTTGTGCTGTAGTTGTTTATAATGACGTTTATAATGAGGTTGTGAGGTTGTTGTTAAACGCTATAATAGATGAGCGGATTAGACTATTGCTTGCCATGTGTTTTAGACACGGATATAGTATTGTGCTGATAATAGAATATACCTCAAAAAATTGAGATACTAATTCACTTGTCCACCATAGTCGTTCCAGACGTAATGTAAACTCCCTATGTCATGGATTGCAGAGTTTAATGCATCTTTTATTTAAACAGTATGGTATAATTGATTTGATCATTTGATTGCTATTTCCAATAGGTCAAGCTATGACTTTGAGGACCCTTGTTCAGTTGGTTAGTAGCATAGAGTAAACGTGCATATTTGTATGCAAATGGATTAAATATTAAAATGAGCTGGTTATCCTCGAAATTTACAATGAAATATATAGATTTATTATTTAATCTAAATGTCACTACGTATTTCAATGGCTAAGATCAAATCGGTACAATTAAACTGAAACACAGAGGAATGTTTTTGCCTGTAGTACTACACCCGACGGACACAACCAAATGTGATTCTTATATAGTAATTCTGGTAAAAGCAATGATATAGAATTGTGTAAGGTTTGGCGTGGTTCCAATGTTTTTATGCCTTAAATGGATGCTGATTTATGCTTCATAACTACATATCTAATATTCGCCATTTTCATACAAACGATTCGGTTTGTTTCTTTTGTAGGAGTTAAGTTCTTCTGTCTAGCGCCGAGTGTACTTGGAACATTTCCAGATTTTTGCTGTTGTGCTCCAACACTTCTTGACTCATATTATCATAATTGCTCGTATTTAGATCTAATATTGATTTTTTTCTAAACAAGTTTGATCATTTTACCTTCACCTGCTAAAATGACATCTTGCAACTATTACCTCGTTACCAACACTGCCCTGTTCTTTCTTTTATAGGGAGCAAATCGCTTGTGACCCCATGTAAATGCGCGCAGGAGTCACACGCCTAATTATAAACAGCATGTGTAATTTAAATCTGACTTGTCTTCTTAGCTTTCAGCATAATTTTGTAATAGTTTCAGCAGAGCAGATTGACAACAAGAAGTGGAGTAACAGCAGTCACAGTAGAGGGTTGCACAAAATTTTTCACACTATTTACCCTTCGGCATTCAAATCTCAAATTGTGTTCGTCTTTGCATTCCATTAATAAAATGAATGCCTTTTAGATATTCCCCAAAACTTTTCTCTGGTTCTTAAGTGAAGCAATATTTCTAAAGTGTACCGAATATATGTGTGTGTGAGTGTATGTGTGTGTGTGTGTGTGTGTGTGTGTGTGTGTGTGTTCTGTCTGTCGGTGTCTGTGTGTGCATACACATATATATGTGTGTATATGAAGTGCATGTATATATATATATTCTTTTATTCTTTTACTCTTTTTATTTGTTTCAGTCATTTGACTGCGACCATGCTGGAGCACTGCCTTTATTATATGTATGTGTTTATGTATGTATGTATATATATACATTATATACATACATATATGTATATATGTATATATACATATACATACATATATTTATATATATGTGTATATATATATATATATATACATATCTATGAATATGTGTGTGTGTGTGTGTGTGTGTATACATACATTAGTGTTAACCAGTATTGTATTGGATCATTCATGCTCTTTACAGTTTGATGGAGATAATGTAGAAGGAACTAATGCATTAATATTGATAAACTGGTCAGTGAGACAAGATATAGCGATCTTCCATCATTGTGAGAAGCCATTACTCTGGTGAAATTTGCTAAGCAGGCGAAACTGGTCTTTCTTAAAGATTGCATTCACTATAATGTTACTATTTATGGGAATTTACTTGCTTTAGATAAAATTATTAGTATTTAGGTTATTGCTACTCGCTACATTAGTAAGTTTATTATCACAGTCACGTTGTCTAGGGTATTACAAGTAAAATTGATGATTGTTGTACTTTTTTTATGTTATTTCAAATATGTACTTTTATCTTTTTACTTGTTCTAGTTAACCGGTTGCACACTCTTCAAGATATTGACCGTGTTACATGTTACAACCGTATATTTAGTTTGACAAAATGCTAAGTTTCAGACCACACTAACTCACACATATGCACACACACATATATATCTGCAGGCATACATACATAGATATACATATACACACACATACATACATACATACATACATACATACATACATACATACGCACTTACATGCGTACGTACGTATATCTATATATCTATATGTATATATATATATTTTTAGAAAATAACATTGACCACTAACGTGGACAATTAATGTGCTAGAAATAGATCACATCTTGTATCTATTAAAACCTAAATTGTTCTCAACATGAAATATAGTAGCATACCAAAACGTGAGTGGGCAAGATATTTAAAATCACATAAAAAAGCATTCTTAAACAGGGACCGGTTTCGGATTTAACAATCTTACCGATTGTCCATTCCTCTTCAGCCTGATTTTTAATGTAACCGCAATCATCAGAATCGTATACAGAGTTGCCTACCGCCATGGGTGCGCGTGTATATGGTTCTGCTAATTACAGCTTAATGGTAAAATTCAAAAGTCTTCGTTTTGGCGCGCTAATTCCAGGAATATATCTGCAGAAAATATTTACTGCGTCGTATATATTCAGTATGAGAAAATGGGTAATGGGTAAAATATTATTATAAAATCTGGTAATTAATCATATATTAATTAATATCGATTAATTATCAGGAGGCCAGCACATCTAAAGAATCAAAGAGATTCAGAAATAGTATCTGCAATCTCAGGGGATTAAGGTACATTTAAAAAAAATAACGTTGACCACTAACGTGGACAATTAATGTGCTAGAAATAGATCACATCTTGTGTCTATTAAGACCTAAATTGTTCTCAACATGAAATATAGAAAACTTTTGAATTTTACCATTAAGCTGTAATTAGCAGAATCATATACACGCGCACCCATGGCGGTGGGCAACTCTGTATACGATTCTGATGATTGCGGTTACATTACAAATCAGGCTGAAGAGGAATGGACAATCGGTAAGATTGTTAAATCCGAAACCGGTCCCTGTTTAAGAATGCTTTTTTATGTGATTTTTAAATGTCTTGGCCGCTCACGTTTTAGTATGCTGCTATATTTCATGTTGAGAACAATTTAGGTTTTAATAGACACAAGATGTGATCTATTTCTAGCACATTAATTGTCCACGTTAGTGGTCAACGTTATTTTTTTTAAATGTACCTTAATCCCCTGAGATTGCAGATACTATTTCTGAATCTCTTTGATTCTTTAGATGTGCTGGCCTCCTGATAATTAATCGATATTAATTAATATATGATTAATTACCAGATTTTATAATAATATTATATATATATATATCCGTTACAGCGCTTACCTAGCATGCTTAGTCGTTTAAATTACCTGTGAACTAAACCCCCATATTGTGTGTGTGCATGTGCGTGGGTGTGTATCTGTGTGTGTGTGTGTCCGTGAGTGTGTGTAAATATATAAAGTTCAGGATTCAAGTGAATCAGTTCCTTAAATAGTAAAGTACCAAGATCGGGTCAATTAAATCGCTATCGTGTTCAGAACAAGAGTAGATGAATATAGAGGTACATGCCAGAGTAAAGACTGATTTATATTCCAGTTGCATGTACGATTCCAAACGTCGCATTCAATATATCACAATATCACGAGTCTCAAGATTGCACCTAAGTACAAAAATTGCATCAATTGTACTACAATCAATAGACTCCAAAAGTTGGTATAGTAGGAAGATGAATACGGAATAGGGAATAAGAATTTGATATATTCACTCTAACTCCCAAAAAGATGAGGTCATTTTATATCATTTTTACTCATTAAATAGCTGGACGATTAGAGTTTCGACCCCCCCCCCAAAAAAAAACAACATTTTAGTAAGATAAATTACTAAAATGGTAAGGGTATTAAGGATGATATAAGAATTTAAAAGTGAATACTAGATATCAAAAATATTCAAAATATAGAAGGTATACGAATTACACATTAGATGTAAGATTATATATTATAAATTATAAATAATAAATCATAAATTATAAATGTAAATATAAATATCCATATCAATAAGTAATAATAATAATATATCATGTCAAATCAATATTATAAGTATATAAAGGTTTAAATATAGAAATATTTAAGAATTTATGCCGGGAAAGAGTATACAGAGAAAGACGGAATATATAGAATAATGAAATGATATAATAAAATAAGAATTTTGAGTTTCGAACTAAATCTGTGAAACCATTAAAATAAAATAAAGGACAAGATAAAAGATAAGGTGAATACAGAATAAAAGAAGCAAAGGATAAATAAATAAATATAAAAAACACCACATAAAGCCTGTGTATCAATAAATTTTTATGCAATATACTGAAGTTGTCAAGTGATCAAGGGTCCAGATGAAATTTGTATCAGTCAGTATAGGAATAATATAAATATAACAGTTATATAAGGGGGATGGTGTATGGGGGGAAGGGAAGGGATGGGGAG
>NC_068990.1:8778356-8782633 GCF_001194135.2 Octopus bimaculoides
ATATATATGTATGTATATATGTATTGTATGTAAACATACATACATACATACATAATGTATGTATGTATGTATGCATGCATGCATGTATCGTCTTTATGTATATCTAAACTTTCTAACTTATCTTTTCAAGTAACCTGTCTCTCTCTCTCTCTACAATGGCTGAATAAGTGAGTAATCTAAAAACGTCAAAACTTCCCGGAAGGCTTCCCACAAGGTAAATATGCACATATCTTTCTATTGATATTTTCGAAATCATTTATTACCTTTTATATCGTACATAGAGACATTCGTTATAGCCGCAAGTAATTCGATACTAGTTGTAAAACACTCGCAGTGAATAAATTAATTCCTTAGACGAAATCGAAGTGCCGTTTGAAGTTGATGTGTCTAGTTATAACATATATCGCTTCTGGTTATTTTAAATTTTCTAACTTAATATCTTTCCTAATAGAGCATTCAAGGAGTGTTTTTACTAGATTGTTATTACACAATTGAAAGATATGCCATGTGAGTTTCGTAGATATTTATTTACCATACACACACTTGTACATATATGAAGTGCTCCTACATAGTTTCTGCCAGTAAAATTCCACTCACAAGATATTATGTCAACAGGGTATGAGACGTTTTGTCGCAACCATTTTGGCACCACCTATTTACCTTCGCTGATTCGACGTTGACTTATTTGACACCAACCCTTCTTAATGTTTCTCTCGTCCTCTTTCTCTCTCTCTCCCTCGCTCTGTCTCTCACACACACACTTTCTCACTCTCTCTCTAACATTCTCTATCACTCGCTTTCATCACTCTCTCCTTCTCTTCCTTACTCTCTCCCTATGTTTATATCTGTGAGCATCTAATTCTGAGTTTAAATTCTACAGCAGCCGACTGCAGCTTTCACCAGCAGATAATTTTCTTGACTATCTTCCATCGAAATGTTATTGTTTTGTGCCTTTATAGGAAGTCACTATTGCGTGAAGCATCGATAATCTTTATCGATTAGGTCATCTGTTATAAACAAGGTTTCTGTGCAATATCGAATGGTGACACTCTTGATTACTTTTACAAAATCTGATGACTTAGTTCAGAATATAAACGAGCTTGATTTTTTGTCATCAGAAATTTCTATGTTCAAATTAATTTTTTAAATAGTAATAATAGTAAGTATATCTCAGATTTAGCTCTCTATAATTTATATTACCTACGATACCATTGTTGATGTTTGGTTGAAGAATAGGCAAGAAAACTGTATAGACACCGAATTTATTTTTGAGATTTAATTTGCGTTTAGATCGTTCGATGGAAACTCATTATCCGTAACTCAACATTTAAATACGAGTTCCTGTATTGCAAAACCTCTCTCTCTTTCTCTCTCTCTCTCTCTCTCTCTCTCTCTCTCTCTGACTCCTTCTCTCTCTCTCTATCTCTATCTCTCTATCTCGCTTTCTCTCTTTCTTTATATTTATCTCTGTGTCTATCTATCTATCTATCTTTCAATCTATCTTTTCCCTTCTCTCTCTCTCTCTTTTTCTCTCTCTCTATCTCTCTATCTATCTATCTCTCTCTCTCTCTCTCTCTCTCTGACTTGCAGAGCCAGTGATTTAAATAGAAAATCTGCCCGACCGTGGAAACCTACAGCTTTTCCTATAAGACATATGTTTCCGAAACAATGCTTTTGTGCTGTCGTAAGAAATAGTTTCTTCAGTGAATCGTTTGATATAAGAGCAGTTTAGTATTATAGCGTTTTGACATGTTTAATGTGCTGGAAGTAAACTATTAACACATCAGAGCAGATGTAGAGATGTAGTCATGTGACTTGTCATTCTAGAGAAAGTCTATACATTCTTATATGTAATTGATTATATATTTGACTTCTATGTTTGACAGTTGGTATTGTTCTTTTTGTTGTTGTTTAACGTCATCTCATTTCTGAACAAATAGACTTATAACTAAATGTGTTCTAGACTTGACTATTCATCTAATTTTCAGTAAATATTTCTAGGATACATAATTCAATATGTTCTTCTTTTGAAAATGATAAGGTATTCAATAAATAGAACTTGGTTGCTATTTCTAATGATTGTAGCAACTGCACAGAGGCTCTGTTGTTAACTAATATGAAGGGATGCTGAAAAGATAATACAGAAGGGTCAGTTAATTATGATATTATTCAACATATTCCCCGCTCAGGTTCACGCAATTATTGCAGTAGTCTTTCAGTTTATCTAAGGCTTTTAAAAGAACTCGGAAGGTCGGGTATCCAACCAGATCTTTCACGATATCCTTAAAGCCAGGAAATTTTCAGTACACCCCCTTACGCTAAGTTTGATTCAGCTGTGAAGTCTTTTCTGATACATTGCAATAGTAATAAGATATAAGCTAATTTTCGCCATCACATTATTTCAGTTAAACATTGACCTACCAAACGGAAGAAGAGTAACAAGTAACAATCTTCCGAGAATGTCATCAATTTATATTTGTTGTTTTTATGAATATTTGGGGGGGGGAGATTTCAACCTTACTTCTATATAAATAGAAATATAATTTATATTTACATTTATAAAATTTAGTGTATATGTCAACGCATCATACAAACAACGAGAAATATATATATATAGTGAAGTATATTGCCACTTAAATGTGGCTGACCCCTAGGGAGGGATAACTTCCTTGGCAAAACAAACAGGACACAGAAGTGTGTCGATAAGCCAGCTGGAGGAGATGTCCTCCTGGGGCTAAGAGCAACAGTAACATCCACCCCTAGGGGTCAGCCACATTTAAGTGGCAATATACTTCACTTTATCGTGCAGTTACTGTTAATACCTAATTTAGAGAATTAACATATATATATATACATATATATATATATATATATATAAACGAACACACTCTAACTGTTTTTAGTAAAATTAATTCTATATTTGGATTACTCCTGGCGGGAAATATATCGTGAAGGGAGAGAGAGAATCTTTTTTCAGACAGATTTCAAGATCTTGTGTATTTTGTTCTTAGATATCTTTTCTTTCTTACTTTCTTTCTTTTTTTTCTTCTTATATAAAATCAAATCCTTATTTTCTTTTTATTGTGGGTTTGCTAACCATAAATAGCACTATTTCAAACTTCTTGGTAATCATCAATATGCTGTAACTCTAGACACAAGTTAATTATGTTAAACTCAAACTTCTGCAAAGTTACGAATTAAAATGGAAGATAGAAAACAGGAGATAGCTCATAGTTCAAAAGACATGTCTCATGTTCTTTTTGCTTCTTTTTCATTCTAATTCGTTAACTGTTTAACAGTAAAACGGGTGAAATAGAGACAGAATGTTCTTACATGACAACTAGATATTATCAGGGTAGCTCTGTATTTCAAAAATGTCCTTTGACGTAGCTACATTTAATGTAATTGCCACGAAGTAGTTTGCAAGCCCACTGTTGCTCTTCTCGGGTGCAGATATATTATTCTCATTGAAGGCTATACCTAGAACAATAATGGTTTGAAATATTGGCACAAGACCAAGAGATGTAGAGGGATGGTGTTAGTCGATTACATCGATTCTAGTGCTTGATTGGTACTTTATTTTAACGACGCTAAATGCTCCTTTAAGAATGGTAATACTCTTACGCGTGTAACACACAAACACATACGTACATACATGCACACACTCATAAATATACGTGTGCGTGTGTGCGTGCGCGTCTGTGTGTGTATGTGTGTGTGTGTGTGTGTGTGTGTGTGTCTGTCTGTCTGTCTGTCTAAATCATTACATATATTATCAGTCCGTCTCCTATCAACAAATTTAAATGTGAATGAATTAAGGAATATGTTCTATCTTCCATGATATTGCTTTCAGGTTTTGGCACAAGGCCAGAAATTTCGGGGCAGAGGAAAGGCAAGGTCGACATCGGCGGAATTTGGACTCAGAAGGTAAAAATGGATGAATGCTGCTAAGAATTTTGCCCGGGGTACTAACGATTCTCCCAGTTCACCACCGACTTTCTTCCATGATATTGAAACACCCGCATAGCATCGTTTTATAAATATTGCGTTCCTTTTGCATTATTTCCTTTATATGGTAAAAATCATGAACAAGGCATGATATCGGAACGCAATTTTCCAATATACATACTGTTTATACATTGTTGTCCGAGAAAAAAGTGAGGGAGAAAATTTGTGTATGTGTTTGCGTATTGTATGAGATAGAGGGAACGCGGCAGCTTATACCTCCATTACAACTCTGAATCCTTAAGTAACTATTTTTTTTTTTTTTTTTGAAA
>NC_068990.1:8782643-8791050 GCF_001194135.2 Octopus bimaculoides
ACTATTTTTTTTTTTTTTTTTGAAAGCACGGATTTACGACCGGCGGGCATCTGATATACGACATCTTTCTGGATCCATCAATCTGTGTTTGTTTTGCATCAGCGAGCAAAGTTTTGAAGATATCTGCTGAGAAATGATATTGTTTCAAGTCAGTCAATCAAATATGGACGCTTATGTGCATATGTGTGTATTTGAGTGCGTATATGAGTATGCAGAGAAAGTTTGAGTATCGGGAGAGAATTTTAATTAAGGTGTACTGTCTCCAACAAAGACAGAATTCAGTCGTATTTTAACGTATTTATAGAAGGAATTGTAAAATCCAGTATCTCATAGTGATATACTTAGATTAATCTAAAGTTTCGGAGATTAGTGAAAGTCTGGGCTTATAAAACAAAGCTAAAGCTTCTAAAATTGTACACACACACACACACACACACACACACACACACAGACTCACTACCAGGCGCATACACTCACACACAGGATATACACACTAAAATGTACACAAACACAGGCAGATATACGCACTCTTCGGTTATAGAAAGTCAATTCGGGTGGGGGGGGGTCATAATCATAAGTATATCAACATTTGCGTTTCTGTACCGACCACGGGGTTCCAGTTTGAGTCCCACTGCGTGGCATTTTGGGTGAGTGCTTTCTTTTATAGCCTCAGACCGACAAAGCCGTGTGCGTGGGTTTAGTAGATGGAAACTGAACGAAGCCTGTCATATATATGTATATATTTATGTGTGTATGCTTATTATGTGTTTGTGCCCCACCACCGCCTGACAGCCAGTGGTCGTTTGTTTACATCCCCATAACGTAGCATTTAGGCAACAGAGACCGATAGAATAAGTATCAGGTTTTAAAAGAAAGTAAGTACAGGGATCGATTTAGTCGTCATAAACCTTTAAGGCCCCAGCATGGCCGCAGTCCAATTTCTGAAACATGTAGATGATAGAAGATAGAAGATGTGTCAGTTATAAATGATGGACTATTCAATGCAATTTAATGCTTCCGGCAAGAACCTGTTGGACATGAAATTTTGGTAGTTGAAGATTTTCTTCGATACTGTTTGAAGTTGTTCATCAATACGTTTCACAGTATAATGAAAACTGTACTTCGAGTAACGTGTAAAAAAGAAATAGGAACGAATATGCGTTATAAGAATTGACTTTGGTGATTCTAAAAGGTATTATAAGAAAATTTCAGTGTGGAGGCGCAATGGCCCAGTGGTTAGGGCAGAGGACTAGCGGTCGTAGGATCACGGTTTCGATTCCCAGACCGGGCGTTGTAAATGTTTATTGAGCGAAAACACCTAAGGCTCCACGAGGCTCCGGCAGGGGATGGTGGCGGACCCTACTGTACTCTTTCATCACAACTTTCTCTCACTCTTACTTCCTGTTTCTGCTGTGCCTGTAATTCAAAGGGTCAGCCTTGTCACACTGTGTCACGCTGAATGTCTCCGAGAACTACGTTAAGGGTACACGTGTCTGTGGAGTGCTTAGCCACTTGCACGTTAATTTCACGAGCATGTTGTTCCGTTGATCGGATCAACTGGAACCCTCGACGTCGTAAGCGACAGAGTGCCAATAACATATAAGAAAATGTTCAGTACTGCATATGTCTTCGAACTTCATCCAGTAAGGCAGTCATCTGTAGTTTCGAGTACATATGGACGCATTTCACGATCAATTTTTGTTTCTATGTTAACAATCTTTGAAGTATGAACGCAATATAAGTGAAACAGACCCCCACCGCTGCAGCAACACTTATTATTAAAGATTTTAGGTTTGATTTTTCCGGCAATCATCGAAAAAATGTTTTATTCCTTTATTTTCTCTTCTCTTCTCTTCATCAACAGCTTCAAATTTAAAGGAAATAAATTGCTTTCTGTTTCATTCATTAATCATCTGGGCTCCACTTGCTAACCAATTAAGATAACTTTAGTCTAATAGACCGGTAAAAATGAGAGTGATTTTATTTCGTTAATTTTAATTCCTTTATTGTTTTTACTAAATACTAAGATGCATTGGAAAAAAGTAATTACATCGTGTACGAGGTTTAGCCATTAGTTGATTAGAGATTTAAAATTAAACTCGATATTTTACAACTGCCAAATGACTTTAAATTCAAGAACTACAGTGTTCAGAGAATTTAATGATTTGGTTTTCACTTCGATCTGTTCAGCTTTCAATTCAACTTACAAAAAGTTATTGATAAAGACATAAGGACAAATAAATGAATATTAGATATAAAGAGTGCAACAGAATTTTATTGTGTATCGGAAACTGAACATGATATAAATTTCTTTTGACTAGTCAGGAGGTCAAAATTCGTATGAAGAAAAGCGCGATCGAATAAGTCTCTTCCAATTATTTTTTATCTCAACCGGAAATGGAATGCAAATTCGGGACGAAGAAAGCGAAACTAATTACTATAAAGCACAAAGAGAGAATTCTGTAGTCTTATTCGCTTTTACCATGATCATAATATACATATACAGATATGAAGAGAAAGGAATACATACACAAAAATGTATATGATACTATATCTCTTGTTGTTAACAAAGCATATAAATAGGAAGGTACAAGAGAGGTTATTCTTCCAAACGAAATTTGAAGACTAACTTGGAATCAGGCAACCACATAATTGCTCAACTTATGATCTTACTATGTGTGGGTGTGTTAGTAGTTTTTTTTACATATATAACTATATATGTAAATGGGAACATATATGTGCGTGTATGTGCGTATATTTGTGTGCAAGTATATATATGTGTGTGAGCTTGCGTGTAAGTCGGTTAAGAGCCATTATGAGTGAATAAGTTTCACTGTTTTAGAGTTTTTAGAGTATCGGATGAAATACGTTGAAATTGTTGTCTTGGCCCTCAGATTCTATCAAGGTCACCTACTCCTTTCGTTCTTTCAGAGTAAATAAAATGAGTATTAGCCCAGTGTTGATGCAAGCCCCACTCTCAGGAGATAAGAAAATTATGGTATATTCTGCGCGTATTATGATGATAACCTAATTTATGACGACATTATCGAACGGCTGAATATTTTTGACAGTACGAATTACTCCTTGAGTTAGCGTTCGAAGTCGGAGGTAGCGGTGGATGTGTAAATGTATATGTGATTGTTTCTTCGTCTTGGTGGGCTTTTGTATGAGTATATGAGTAATTTCCCGTATTTGTAGTTGTGGTGGTCGTGGAATTACTGTTTCATGCTCGGTTGGTCACCGCGTCTACTGCTGCTCCTGTTGTTGTTAGGATTTCTCTTCACTGTGGCCTCTGGTAGTGAAACTGCTTCTGCAGATGTTGCTGATGGTTTTAGAAGTAGTTAAGAAAGGCGACCTTGTTACTGCTGCTGTTTTTCAGTTGCTGCAATTGTTAGTACTGTGGTCTTTGCTCTTTGCAGTGCTGCCGTTTTTCATTTGGTCTTTGTTGTTATCAAATATCCTTCATATACGCGGTGTTCCGATATGTGTGGCATTGAGTATTTCAGCCTTCCACCGTAATCATGCAGTTTCACTCCGGTCGGCAGTCCAGTGTTCTTGTCCAAGTTTTCCGGTTTCACCTGGATCAAGATTTCCAATTCTTTCCCAAATCAGTTTTCTGCATGATTTTTTTTTAGATATCGAGTGGAGTAGCCGGAACATCGTTTACTACACTGACCCCACACTGAAGTCTAATTCTGGTGAAGGGATTTGATATTTTAAATTTTATCACATCCAGTCCGGTAATATGGTAAGGAGTCATAGATCTTACTATCTGCAGAGGACATGTGTTTCTAAGCCAGAACTTCCGTGAGGAATCTCATTACCACGCAACTATATACTTCATTTGAGTTACGAAATCTACTTCGCTTTACGTACTATGCAAACAATTTTTCACTTCATTATTTACATTATTTACATTATTTACATTTGACGTATATTTGTCCTCATCTTGTTTGTTATTAAGACAACGTTTCGGCTGATATACCCTCCGGCCTTCATCAAGTGTCTTGGGGAAATTTCGAACCACTACACCATATGCCCGTGGGCATATGGCGTAGTGGTTCGAACTACTAACTCCAAGATTCCGAGTTGGATTCCAGGCAGTGACCTGAATAATAATAATAATAATAATAATAATAATAATAATAATAATAATAATAATAATAATAATAATAATAATAATAATAATAATAACAACAACAACAACAACAACAACAACAACAACATTGAAAAATACCTTAGGAATGAGAACCCAGGTTCGAAATTTCCCCAAGACACCTGATGAAGGCTGGAGGGTATATCAGCTGAAACGTTGTGTTAACAACAAACAGGATGAAGACAAATATCCGTCAAACGTAAATAATGTACATAATTCCTCATCTCTTAAAGATAGAACTGTATTAATTTTTCACTTGTTCGCATGCAGCATTAAAACTCTTCGGAGTTTCAAGGACACATACTTATATGAAGCATTTCCGGCATATGATGGTACCTGCATATTGTGCTCAGTTGTTACTTCTGTCGATGATTTTCTTTTTTTTTTTTTTTTTTTTTTTTTTTTTTTTTTTTTTTTTTGCATTTCTTTAATTTCTGTCTTTGGCTTCCATCGAAACTTTCGCATGGAACCATGTCACTGCTGTAAAAGAACCAGCTTTCATACATGTTTTGATAGAAAAGTCTGTGTTGCTGTTGTTGATGGTTGATGTTGCTGTTGCTGCTGCTGCTGCTGCTGCTGCTGTCGTTGTTGTTGTTGTTGTTGTTGTGAAGGTGATGCTGGTGGTGCTGGTGGAGGCGGTGGTAGAGATGCAACAGAAACCTCAGTGAATGCAATAATGGCGATATCTGTGATGGCGCTATTAGTGTTATAACTAGTGGAATGCGGCGGTGTTGTTTATGTTGGTGGTCTACTCGTCAGCAAATGTAGAATTGTTATTATAACTGCTACTGCTGTTCTTATTACTATTTATTACTTTTTCTCATTCTCCATATTAGTGTTCTTGGTGGTGTTGCTGCTGGTATTGCTCCTAACTGTGATCTTGTCAACATGGCTATTGTTATTTTCCCTCATATCGTTTCTAGGCTGCGTTGATGTGACGATGACAACAGCATCGCTATCAGTTACAAGTGCAGACACTTGAACGTTAGCTGAACATCCTTAAGGAATCATTCTCATACATTCTCTACTTCACACTTTTTTTCCCCTCTCACTGTTTTGCATTTTGTGTTCAACATTATTCTAACATCGTTTCTCTCCATCTTATTTCTTAATGAAAGGAAATTGAACTTCGTTAATCTAAAAAATTTTCAATTCGGAAAACAGCCAGATTGGATTTATTCAAAAGTTGTTATTCAAAAGCAACAACACCCGGTCGTAACAGACAACTTCTCAGCAAACTGGTAAAACATACAAGCAAACAAACAACCAAAAGAGTAAAAATCGGAAAATTTTGGCAGAAATTTATAGAACCTAAAATTAGCGTGATTTCTCTACCTCAATAATAATAATAATAAAATGCATGATCTACAGCTTTCTGTAGATTATGAAAAACCGTCTCAGACAGTTGACATGTGATTAGTGTATGCGCAAAACCGGCTCAAAATTACAATACATGCCATAGAGATTATGGTGATTACGATGACGACGACGACGACAACAACAACAACAACAACACCACCACCAACAACAACAACAACAATAATAATAATAATAATAATAATAATAATAATAATAATAATAATAATAATAATAATAATAATAATCATAATAATAATAATCATAATAATAATAATTCTACGCAAAACACTTTCAATACAGTAAACATAAGAGCACCACAGCAAACCACAGCACATACCCAAGGCGCACAGAGCTGCTCTCGGTAGTGAAGTGAAAGCACGCTATAAAAATAAAACTACTGAACAATGATAATAATAATAAATTCTCTGATGTAGTACCAGGCAGTGGCTCTCATGATTTTTTTCTCTTAACTGATTGGAAGTGTTATCATATACATGATTTACCTTAGTGTAAAAGATGGGCTACGGCAAATATTCTGCTGAATACCACGGATTCGCTTGTCTATTGTTTGACCTTAACCAGTTGAGCATGTCCCAGATTCCTGACGATATGTGCGTCTATGATTACTTGCAGAAGTAGTGGGGGAACATCAAGTCATGATTTGAGACGAATTCTTTGGGGCTTCAGTAATTCACCTCTGGAAACCTGGGTGTTTCGTTCATCATTCGTAAACAAACCTTGTTCAGGGACCTTTTGAACGGGATGGGCTACTCGACATGAACAAAATTCTAACTAGGCACCACCTGCAAGTTCAGTTCATGTTTTGTTTATCTTGATATGAGGTCACTATGTCGCGCACATACGGCTGTGATGCATGTGCTATGTACCCTTATCAAGCGAGTGGTCATGATGGGTATATTTCGCTTCGTATATTTGTACCGCAGTGCCACTCTGATAGCACACTTAGTTCTCTCACTCAAAAATGATGATGATGATGATGATGATGATCCTTTCTACAATAGGTACAAGAAATGAATTTTTTTAGGGGAGGAGGCATCATTGCTTAAATTGCACTCATTTATTAACTTCGAAAGCATAATAGTCGACATCGGTGGAATTTGAACTCAGAAAGTACTGCCGGAAGAAATGTCGCAAAGCATTTTTGCCGGAGTGCTAACGATTCTGCCAGCTCACCGCCTTCATAAAAATGGTTTCAAAGTATGGTACAAAGCTAGAACGTTTGGTGGAGGGGCTTCTTGATTACATCAAAGTCGGCGTGTGACCGCTGTTTATTTTATCGACCCCGAAATGATCAAAGACAAAGCTGACCTCGCAAAATTTGCCTGACGACATGTGCATCTCTGATCACGAGCATGTGTTGAGAGGAACTTTTGGGGTTTGAATAATTCACCCATGGAAACATGACTGTTTCATTCATCATCCTTAAACAAATCTTATTCAGGGACCTTTTGAGTGGGATGGGCTACTCGACCTGAAGAAATTTGTAATAGGACCCTATCGGCAAGGTCCTGCGCTGTTTGTCTTGAATATGAGGTCACTATGTCCCGCAGAGATGGTTGTGATACATGTGCCTGGTGTACTCTTACCAGACAGGTAATCATGATGGGTATATTCGGCTCCGTATATTTATACCCCAGTGTCACTCTGATAGTATGCTTTGGTCTCTCACTCAATAATAATCACTATAAGTCAAACATAAAGGTTGCTCTTGTTACCGTAGTATTGGGTTCAATATCACCTACCTGAAGAAAGATCTGGATACTTTAGAAATACCTTTCAATCTTGGCATATTGCAAAAACCGGCTTTACTTGGAACTACACGCATACAGGATAAAGTACTGTCTGTCTGAGGTCCTTGTTCTGTCTTTAGAAGCAGTACAAGACCCCGGTGCACACAATATCTTCAATCTACAACACCACAATATTGGATACTGTGCGACGTCTTCAATAGTAGTACTAGTAGTAGTAGTAGTAGTAGTAGTAGTAGTAGTAGTAGTAGTAGTAGTAGTAGTAGTAGTTGCGTAAGTTGGGTAAGCATATTTCTATAAAGAGAATGTTACAACAGATTTGGAAAATATATGTCAAGTGTGAAAATTTGAAACCAATCTCTTTATAGCAAATCCTTTGTGATGAAATAACCATTAGAAATGCAATAAAAATATTCTAGCATCTATATTTATATGATAATACTTTAAACAAGATATAACCATTAATACGTAATACCTTCAACAAATCATGTGTGATGTGTTTGTTCTAATAACATTGCTAGAGAATGCAGGTTAACAGCTGAAATCTGTGATATTCCTTAGGGTGTTCTCACAAAGAATGGTTTATGCATTCAACAAGATCAATATTTATTGAATAAAAATGGTGTAATTTTTCTATTTGATCAGGTGAGCATGAGCGCTTGTATGTAAGAGCCGAGTGGTTAAGAAATTCGCTTCGTAAGGTATTGATCTTCCTTCCAATAGATGGCACCTTGGCAAATGTTTTCAAGATAGCTTCGGGTCAAACCATGCCATATGAAGGGAAATGGACAGTGTGGAATTGGGTGATAGTCTGTTGAATAGGCTTTACTTTTAATCTAAAGAACCATTCTTGCCATAATCTGTAACACAGTGATTCTAGTTGTGATTTACATAAGCAGTACAGCTCGCTTCACAATACACAGGTTTTAATGCATTTATACATCAGATAATCAAACCTTTTGGCACGCACACACAGTTATACACTCTCTCAGACATACAGGCATGTATACATATACAAACACGCACTCACACACAAATGTACATATTTGTATATACATACATACATACATACATACATACATACATACATATATATATATATATATATATATATATATATATA
>NC_068990.1:8791060-8792978 GCF_001194135.2 Octopus bimaculoides
GCATCTCTTCAGTTATCGAGGCAATCAAAATGTGCTATGAAAATGACCGTTAAATAAGGGAAAAAACCATGGGGGGGGGGAGTAAAAAGTAAAGGAGCTAAAATGCTCATAGTAATCAGTAAACCAAAAAGGACTTTTGTCTCATTATGTTCATTTCATATATCGTATCTTTCGAAACTATAACAGACCAAGAAACTCACGGTGGTTGCAAATTGGTATCCTATAATTATTACTGCCTTACTTTTAAAAACGTTTCTGATGAATCAAGTCCCCAGGACTCTTTATAGCAACAAGGTCTGGCTCGCTGTTACATAGGTGTATTTTTATATATGGTAGCTGTAGACTCGATTTTCATGAGTTGTTTAACTCTGTTCCATATATATCCCATATTATAATATCACAACTCTAGATATGCTAACATATTACTTTCTATATATTGACTACTATTTGGTATTACGTCTCAGATAACAACGGTCAGAATAACTTAAGATCGGCGCAAAAATATCCAACGTCTGACTCATATGTGAATGTCAGTGTATATCTGGGTGTACGTATGTATGCATACATGCGTATAAATGTATGTATGTATGAAAACATATACATGTATACATGTTTGTTTGTATGTATATATATATATATATATATATACATATATATATATATATATATACATACACATATATATATATGTATATGTATATGTAAATTTATATATGCAAAATATATATTCTATATATGTAATACACACGCACACATGTATATATTTATATGTGTGTGTGTGTGTGTGTGTGTGTGTGTGTGTACATTTATTTTATGTAAGAGAAAAAATAAATATGATTGTCATCCAAATTAACTTAGTTTAGCCAAGAAAATAATCTCTCCTGTAATGGTAAAGTACCAGAAGCAAAGTACGCTTTCAAAATGCTCTGGTCGCTTGTGTAAGATCAACCGCTAAGACTGCTGGCAAGGACCGCCGAGACATGAACAGAAAGACTATCTATTCTAACTCATCCTGACGGATACCACATTATGAAGTAGCAGCTAGAAACACTTGTCTCTACCTGAGACGAATATATTGAAATGGCCTGCAAACTTTGTTCATAGTGAAAACATTAACTGCAACTACACAAAGAACTTCTTTGTTGGCAGAATTGCCTTGGACGTATTTTACCTGCGTGTAAGACAGTCCTCTTTTTCTCTTTTCTCTATTGCTAAACACTTAACCATTTAGGATGAAAAGAAACAAAAATGAAGTTCCTCTTCTTTTGTAACTAAAATCTATTCTCTCTCTATTTAAGAAACTTCATGGAATGTTCAATTTAACTTAATTTGTATCTCGATTTATGTTATGCAGATGATTCCAAACGAGGATGAAATAGTATTATATATAGCTACCAACGACTAAAATCTTGAATAATTTTATTTTATGGAAAATATTAAGTATGCATGTTCTTCAACTTAACTTAGTTTAACTTAGGAGAGATTCAATCCCCTTAATGCTAAATCACAAGCAAGCCCATCCCAACACACACACACACACACACATGGGTGAGTGTGTATTATGTATATAAACGTATACATAAATATACATATAATACAAGGTGCGGCACAAAGCTTGCCCCGATTACAAAGACTGATAAGAAACAAACACAGAAAGAAGCTTGAAAAAACTTTGGCGGTCGCCACTTAAGAGATACAATTTTCAAAACTACTTGAACCACGGTGGCATTTAATGCACTTCATACAAATACAAAGTTTTTTCTTGTATATTCATGTGTTTGTTTTTTATTTACTTTTAAAATCGGGGTGACCTTTCTGTCTTACCCTGTATATGCATATATATTTGTATATATGCATATCCATACATTATATATATATATATATATATATATATATATATATATATATATATATATAT
>NC_068990.1:8794918-8796446 GCF_001194135.2 Octopus bimaculoides
ATATATATATATATATATACATATACATATATATGCACATGTGTGTTTACTTATACACGTGCGTATGTGTGCGCGTGTGTATTATATATATATATGTATATAATAGTATATCTATGGTTTTACTTTGCATTTATATCCTGTGTATTCCTGAATTTTTAATTTGTCATCTTTTAAAACGTATCTGACTTCCGTATTCTTTCGCTCCAACAATTCTTTCTTAATGTCTACAGAGGGAATTGTCATCGAAAAATAGCAAATTGTCTTTGTAAGGTTGCAAAATCTTTTCAGCATTTGACAAAGTGAGAGACAGAAGAAAGGAACGAGTAATACTACAAATGTCAAATGGAAATCATTGGCTGTGTATTTCCTTTTATCTATTGTCTACGTTGTGCGCTGTAAAGTCATTTTATCTTTCACTGTCGTGTTCACTCGTGCTGTGTTCAGTGTATTATTCTAATGTTCCACTGCGTACCATCTATTGTACATTAAATTACTACAGATCTTATAACTAATGTAAAGGGAAATCAGCATGACTGTAGTTTGAAATTACATATTATATGGTATATGTGCGTATTGGGGAATGGGCATGACTGAATAGCTAAGAAATCCGTCTCGAGATCATTATGACCCAATTTCGGCACTTAGAGTAAGTGTATTCTACCTTACCTTCTGGTGGACCGACTCATTTTCAGTGAACTTAGAAATACAGAACCTGCATGGAAATCTCAGCCTGGTTACATATGGTTACATAGGGAATCACCCTGACTTCGCTGGAATACCACGGTAAAGAAATATGCCAATGTAATAACCCCTCACGCAATCATTCAATAGACCGCTCGCTTCATTCATCGAACAACTGAAAATGCCATCGTGAAAATCGAGAATGAAAATTTTATTTGTTGTTTAACTGGGTCAAATTACCATTTTTGTTTCAGGAACGATACGGTAAGATATCTTCAATAGATTACTGCACTAAGACGGGGAACTTCAATAGATTACACACTTAGATGAGGAACTTTCACTCAAATATGTAATACATTTCAGTGAGACTTCAGATTTCAAACTAAGGATATGGATATTGATATATTGTAATGCATATAACATGATCAAAGTATAAATACTTCAAAACACTTCAAATAATCTTCACACCGGTTGCTACAAATCCATTGTAGCTATTACTAGAGGATAATATAGGTACATACATATACACACACGCACACACACACACACACACACACACACACACACACACACACACACACATATATATATATATATATATATATATATATATATGAGGGTATCTAAGCGATACCACCATGTTATAGATAGCAGTCAAAACTTAACTCTAAGACCACTTCATGTATTCATACAGCACAAAGTGAAAAGACAAATAGACAAATAAACTAGCAAAAAAATTATTGGATAATCCCAGATCCGGATTTCTGGCTCTATAAAAATATATTCTGCCTCATCAGTGAGATTTACACAGATAATGCGTAATTACAAATACATATATATATATATA
>NC_068990.1:8796779-8801733 GCF_001194135.2 Octopus bimaculoides
TATATATATATATATATATATGTATTTGTAATTACGCATTATCTGTGTAAATCTCACTGATGAGGCAGAATATATTTTTATACAGAGCCAGAAATCCGGATCTGGGATTATCCAATAATTTTTTTACTAGTTTATTTGTCTATTTGTCTTTTCAATTTTTTGCTAGTTTATTTGTTTTTTCACCTTGTGCTGTATGAATACATGAAGTGGTTTTGGAGTAAGGTTTGACTGCTATCTCTAGCATGGTGGTAACTCTAGGACACCCTTAATTATAGTTTTAATAATAATTAATACCTGTAAGGTTTTTATACCCATACTGGTCACATGATATCATCAGTATTTTAAATAACGATCTTATCCTTATTTATATAAAACATTATATATATATAAAATATAATTGCCAACTAAATGTGGTGATCCCATAGAAGACGATACTACTGTTTTGTTTTTTTTTAGCCCAGGAGGACATCTCCTCCAGTTGGATAACGACACACTGTCTGTGTCCGATTACTATTTGCGAGGGTAAATCATCTTTCCCATCTCTAGCCTTACGTGATACACACAGACCTTGGTGTCTGGGTAGTAACCTGTTGTTAGTGTGTGATGATCACAAGCAATAATGTAACCTCATTCCACACGCAAAATGCTGTATGCTTTTTCCGAGTTTTCATCACTAACTCGTGTTTATCACCCACTGATGACGGGTTACTACCCAGAAACCCGGCTCTGTGTGTATCACGTAAGGCCAGAGATTGGAACGATGATTTCCCCGCAAAGACTAATCGGACACAGACAGTGTGTCGTTAGCAAGCCGGGGGATATGTCCTCGTGGGGCTAAAAACAATAGTATCATCGTCGTTTATGGGGCTGCTACATTTAGTTAGTTATATTTTACGATTCCGTACTGCTACTGTTTACTTCTCGCTTAGCGATTTAATGTTGTCTATATATATATATATATATATATACACTTGTATTATAAGATATGGATTCAGACAATCATGTGGCTAGCCCAGAAAGCTCCCCTTACGGACTCACCGTACAATCCACATAGTAAATTTAGTATATAGAATTATAGCGTAGAGTGTCAATCGAGATGAGGAGTTTATAAACCATAAATCCTAGGATTTATAAGAAGTGAATATATATTTATTTAACAACGTGACATTCCTAGGCTTACACCCGTTTCTCAAACTTCTAGAGACAGGGGACATAGAGAATAGTAATCCTAACAATATTTGACCAATGTAAGTGATAATGGAGATATTTATTAGTTCATGCTAAAAATGTAGCATGATACTTAGTTTTCAAAATCCCACAAGTCAACTTCAAGAATGTTTATCGCAAAAATTCCTACTCCATTACTGGCCAATTCAAATAGACAGAGGAGGTATATAGAACCAAGGTATTCGCTAGATAATTATTTAGGTTATGATAGAAATGTCATTTGATCATTATCAAATATAAATATTAAGAAAGAGCAGAAGACAAACACATAATGAGAATCGGGAAATAAAAGTCTTATATTATGTAAGAAAATATTCTATTTTCAAAGAATTATTTTCCTTAAAAAAATAAATATTCAAAATTAAAATTCTTGTAATATGATTAAGATATGTTACGATAAACGAATAATAAAGTAAGAAATAGGTTAAACAATAAAAAATAAATTATTAGGTCAAATATAATAAAGTAAGAAATAGGTTAAACAATAAAAAATAAACTATTAGGTCATTAAAATGTAAATTAACAAGTAATAACAATAATAAAAAATAATTACAGCAATTACAGGATTTTAAAAATAAAAGAATAACAACAATAACTCCAACGACAACATAGTAGTAGTAGTAGTAGTAGTAGTAGTAGTAGTAGTAGTAGTAGTAGTAGTAGTAGTAGTAGTAGCAGTAGTAGTCTTTCTACTAAAGTCACAAGCCCTGAAATTTTGGGAGAAGGGACTAGTCAATTATATAGACCCGTGTTTCACTAATACTTAATTTATCGACTCCGAAATGATGAAAGGCGAAGTCGACCTCGGCAACTGAATAATAATAATAATAATAATAATAATAATAATAATAATAATAATAATAATAATAATAACAACAACAACAACAACAACAACAACAACAACAACAACAACAACAATAACAACAACAACAACAACAACAACAACAACAATAATAATTATTATAATAATAGTAATAATTAGAAGATTCAGATAACTAAAATAATTAGATAAAAATGGTAGATTAAATAGAAATTAGGGTAACTACTAAGTAATACAAATTGGATTAAATATATTGAATATCCTGGACTGAGAATGGCAAATCCTGTATATTATGGTAGGGTGAATAGAGAGCACACGCCTCGGTAAAAATGCCAGATATTACAGGATTGATGGGTTGAGCGGAGGTGTAATCAGCCACACCCGTAAAAATTGAGTTGATTACTGATTACAGAAAATGCATCAGTCCAAAACTTAGTTCAAAACCTAGTTCAAAACCTAGTTGTATAGGGTGCTGGAACATAAGAACAATGCTTACTGCAGCCAAGGCAGCTCATGTTGTCCGTGTGACGGAGAGGTATAAACTAGACGTGCTAGTCATGAGTGACATCAGATTAAAAGGACCAATGACGGGCAAATGAGACGGAAAGGGTGGTGAATGAGTCTAAAACAGTGGCAGAAAACAGAGCTGGTTAAAAAGATCGCATCGCGGCATTGCGCTCCGTGGTACGGAGAGAACTAACTAACACTAAACAGTATGCCATTTACTTGCAGAGGTTTTAACGGTTCTTCTATGTAAATCTGTACATCTTAACAAAGTGGTTACACTAATATCTATTTCAGCTAATTACTTATCGAATTATTTTGGTTACCTTAAGTTTTTCATCATTAATAATATTTTTATTTTTTGTAGTTGGTAATATTCTCATTATTATTATTATTATTATTATTATTATTATTATTATTATTATTATCATTATTGCTGTTGTTGTTAGTAGTAGTAGTAGTAGTAGTAGTAGTAGTAGTAGTAGTAGTGGCAGCAGCAGCAGCAGCAGTAGTAGTAGTAGTAGTAGTATTAGTGGGGGGTTACTATTTCTATTTTAACTTTTTATAATTCTATAATTAGTTTAATTATTAATATCAATTTTAATATATTTTCACTACTTTAAAAAAATTTTTTTTTTTTTAATATTTCATATTTTATTTTTATCTCAATTTTGCCATCTTTATTGTAATCATGTTACAATTATTTTAAATTTCATTATTTCTTCTCAGAAAAATAATTCTTTTAAAATAGAATATCTTTCCTAGTAAATAGTATATTTTTTATTCACCTCTAGAAATCTCATTAATGGCTTTTGTTTCCTACTTGTAGATAATATTAATATTTAATAAGGCGACAAACTCGCAAACTGGTTAGCACGCCCGTCAAAATGCTTAGCGGCAATTCGTCCGTCTTTCTCTTGAGACCAAAATTGACATTCATCCTTTCAGGGCCGATAAAATAAGTACCTGTTGAACACTGAAATCGAGGTAATCGACTTATCTCTTCCCTAAAATAGGTGGTTTGTACCAAAATTTGAAACCAATGTTTATATATAATACTGATCAAATGACATTTCCAACGTAACCTAAATAATTTCCTACAGAATATTTTTCTTCTACACACCTCCACTATTTATTTCAATTGACTAGGAATAGATTAAGCGGGTAGGAAGTTTTGCTATGAATATTCTTCAGTTTCACGGGTAGGGTTTAGGAAACTAAGTATCATATTTTATTTCTAGCCTGACCTGATAAATATTATTCCTAAAAACGTTTGCTTTTGCTATAAAATCTCTCTAAACCTTATACTGATCAAATATCGTTAGCTTTACAACTATCTCCCACAAAATATTCTCTGTCCTAGGCTTTGTCGTAAGAATATAATAAAGATAGAAAGGTGTTCAATTTCTCAATCTCTGTAAAATCATAGTCGATCAACTATGGGATAGATTATGCATAATTATTGCGTCACAGAATTTTGAAATGTTAGCTTATCTCAAACGTGCGTAAGCGAATAATTCTCCGTCCTCTATGTGTTGATATATGCGTGTACGCGCACGCACACACACACACGCACACACATACATATAGTTGAAATTTACAGAAAAACAAAAGACGAAGACAGGTGTATGAACGTGTATGAACAACAAGCAGGTGTATTAGTTTGACGCTCGGGAAAGTGAGAAAGTATTTTACGTTTCGAGCCTACGTTCTTCAACAGAAAGGAATACGGGAAAATAAACAGAGAGAGAATAAAAAACTTGTGGATTTAACGGTCAAGCATGACGACTGATTGAAAGAAGGGGAGATAATAAAGTATTGGTGATGCCAAAACGAAGGTACGCGTGCGTGTGTGTATGTGAGAAGGTGTAGGTGACTTTGACGTGTTTGGATGTGTGCGTGTGTAAGTGTGTGCGTCTGTAACATATGGGTGTGTGGATGATGGTGTGTGGTGTGGATGCTGGGGAATGGTCCTTGCTAGTGTGTGTGCAGTGATGTGGGGTGGTGTGATGGGTTGTGGGGTGGTGTGATGTGGTGTGATGTCATGTGGGATTATCGCAGAGGAGCTAAATTTGAGGTAAGTAGATTTCGGTTGTATATTTGTGAATGTGTGAGTGCATTAGAGATTGTATGTGTGTTTGTGTTCGTGTATGTGCGTTTGCTTTTTATAAGGAAGGGTAATCAATAAAAAACATATCTCGAGTTTTAAATAAAACACGAAATCGAAATGTGCTTGATAGCGATAAGAATTGTGAATATTAGCTATGGAAATGAAACCTAGAGTTTTACGTCAAGACTTTGAAACTCTTAGGACAAAATGTGGGGATAATAAAGACTAGAATTGTATGGTGGGGTGTGTGTGTGCGCGTGTGTGTTTTATGTATATATGTATATTCAAATATA
>NC_068990.1:8801807-8805234 GCF_001194135.2 Octopus bimaculoides
ATATATATATATCTGTATCTATGTATATATATGTATGTATATATACATATATATATGTATATATTTACACACTCTCACATCAACCTATAGTTACAAATTCATACAAGCACACGTGTGTATAATGTGTATATGGATGTGCATGCGTGTTACTGAGTTGTTCTTAGAAGGAAAGAGATTTGCTCTGTAACCTCTATTGGAGCCTAAATAATCGCTTAGAGACGATGAAAACATTTAAACAGCGTTAACTCATATTCATTATTACTTTCTTATGTAATAAAAATTTACGACAGTGTTTGTACTGAAAAGTACAAGTTATTACAAAGAGGTAATGATGATCTAAAATCTTCGGTACTGCTATCAACGCCATCTTTTATGGATGACCCTAATGCTTTCTTTGTAATTTTATTCAATCTTTATTGAATAATGCATTCATTGTCAATAGAAACCAGATGCAAGCAAAATTTTCCTACAGCTTTTGGCGGACCTAATCCATCAATGCGGATTGCATGCATAATAGAAAAGCCTTCAAAATTTGTCCGTAATGCAAGGTCTGATTAAGTAGTTCCGTTTCGAAAGTAGGATGAATCGGATTTCTACGATTAAGGGGAACTCAACGAAAATGCACATAACCATATCTACGCGGTGCTCTTCAACGATGCCTAGACTGCATTGAGTTCTCAAAGTCTCGACAAGGATTAACTGGCATTTAAAATGGCAGTTTAACAAGAGGATTCAAAGAGTGATGCTGCAAATATGGCCTTTCCAAAACTTTTATAGCCATTCTAAATGCTTAAAATCACGAAATACCCTTAGGAAAGGTGAGGAAAAAAGAATAAGAATTATGTGCGAACAAATTCCCGTGAGAGTGACTTAGTCACTTGCCATGATTTACAATAATTAGTTTGCACTATGCAACTGCTAGTCATCAAATACCTTTAACATTGCGGATACTGGAGAGTCAAATTGCAAAACAACACGCTACATGATGCGATAGATTTCTATAAATCCTATTGATTTTACGGGTCAGGCAATAGTTTTAGCATATGAAAGCAATGAAGTAGGAAAAAAGTTACTTTGATGTCAATAACAAATATAGATATGAAAGTGATTGTAGATGCCCTGCAGAATAAATGGGATGACCTGAGACATATAATTCATAGAAGCAAGCGAGATATAGTGACGAAAGAAATTTGGAAATTCGCTAGCTTAAGAAAGAGTAACATGCAAGTTAGGTGTAGCGGTGAGAAGCCAATGAGCATGCGTAGTATTGCATGGAGGATGGCTGAGCAAAGAAACTAATGAGGCTGTTATTTCTCCTAAGTGAGAAGTACATGTTTCTTTTACCGAGGAACATTAAGTGCTTGGGATTGTTTAACACTGTTCAATATTATCGGAGAGGAAACCGTACATCTTCATTAAGTATATCCAAGTAGTATGAAGCCAGTAGATGTTTGGCAGTATAATCGAGTATTAAATAGTCTTACTGGTGCGCTAAAATAGCAATACAGCAACATCAATATTATGAGAATAAGCACCAACTGCACCCATTTGTTTTCCACGAAGTGGATGAAAACAAGCAACACAGGATAGTGAACAAACGAAAGTTAAGAATCAGACTGATCAACAGTGTTAATTACTGAAAAGTATAAGCAACTTTGAAGAGAATGTTTGTATTCTAATGCTATACTAGAATATCGAAGAAACGCCTTGATGTTATGGCATGCTGTGAATCGACAAAAAGTGCGTAACTGTTGCGTTAAGGATAACTTAAGAACATAACATCAAGCAGATATATGAAAATATGAAAGGAAAAGTACAATATATGAAGGATAAGTCGCCGTGTGCAGCACGGCTTTGCCAGTGTCACTCTCTTACAGTGTCCGTTTTAGCCCTCCTTGTAAAAATAAAAAAAGAACAACGGCAAGACTGTCATGGGTTGGTAGACTGAAACACAATGTCTTACATTGCAAGAAATATACTTAAGATGGATAACAGGGTGATGATTCATGAACAGCCGAAGGAAGCAGAGATTTCTTCCTCCTATACATATATCGGCAAAGTCATTTGAGAAAAGGGCAAACCTAGGAGCAAACCAGTCACAGACAAGTAAAACGAGTTAAACAGGTAAACAAAGTAGCCGCTGCCTTGTGGAAGTATTTACGACTATTCTGAAGAGTTTTGATGATTGTGTGGATAAAAGTAAAGCAAATGAGGTAGAATGAACTGCAAATAATTCGCATAACTTCAATAATTGGAGAGAGTGACATTATAAGAATCTATTGAAATTATTGCGATCTCCAGCTGATCTCTGATTACAGGAATATCCCACTGTGCACATTGTAATATACAATATAGAGAAAAAACGATATTATAATTAAATATCATTGTCTATTACAAAATTCCAAACACCTGATCAGTAATAATGCTTTATATGTATCTCTATAGATGTATCTTTGTGTATATTATGATGTAAATATATACATTTACATATATATATATATATACATATGTGTGTGTGTGTGTGTGTGCAAGCTTGTGTGTGTGTGTGGATGTATATGTAAACAAACATAAGTATATGCGTGTATATCTATTTCAGTATACGTATCTATCTATCTACCTATATATATATATATATATATATATATATATATATATATATGTGTGTGTGTGTGTGTGTGTTATATGTATAAGTATATGTATATATAGATATGTATGTGTATATATGCATATATGTATATATTGTATGTATATATATGTGTGTGTGTGTATGTGTGTGTGTGTATATGTATAATATAGAGATATTATTATTATTATTACAGAAATTATTATTAAAGAAATTATTGCAAACTTCTTTCAGGGCATCTTTCACCATAATTGTGTTTTAGAACAAGAAAAGTTAAAACCATCTTCACACACAGGTTCGCTCAAAGGTGTCATATACATTGTATACTTATAAACTACTCATATGCCTTGTATATTTCTTTGCATACTAATATCTAAATCTGGTAAAACTTAGCACAACCAAATTAAATATAATGCACATGTGCGCGTATTGTATATACGTCTATTTGTATGCAGACATATCTATATCTCTCTCTCCATTTCTTTTCCTCTCACCGTTTCGTTTTCCTGTCTTGTTTTCCGTCCGCCACTATCCTCCACGAACAAATTTTAATTTGTGTTCGTGGGAAGAGCCATTTTAATGATGCGTCCTGCCCTAACTCTTCGAAACGCCTGTGTTTTAATGGTGGCAGCTGATGAAGGATATGTTCTCTATGTGGCCTGCTTGTTTTTTGTACATTGTTTATCATTTTGTCCATGGTTTTTTGCAACGCCATGTACCCAGATATGTATCTATATGTACATGTAGATGAAGGTATGTACATACATGTACATATATATGCATATACTCATATATTACATATAT
>NC_068990.1:8806245-8811284 GCF_001194135.2 Octopus bimaculoides
ATATATATATATATATATATATATATATATATATATACGACATGTTTTTCAGTTCCTGTCTACCAAATCCATTCACAAGGTTTTGGTCTGCTCGGGGCTATAGGGGAAGACACTTTCGGAAAGGGATTGCAGTAGGACTGAACCTGAAATTATGTGGCTAGGAAGCATAGGTCTTACCACACAGCCTCGCCTGCGCTTGAAATTCGGTCTGCAATCACGCTGTCACGGAATACACGTCACAGCGTAACATCTGGGTTAAATGATATTTTGTATTGCCTCGGGTTAACCCATAACTTGTGAGTGTAACTGAGCAAACAGTAACTCTACAGAAGACCGTGGGCAGATTATATCTGTAATTCACACGGTATAGATTTGTCACACACTGTGTAGAAATCGTTATAGTCAAGAATTACGTTGAAGCTTCACGTGTCTGTAGAATGCTTACATGTTCATTGAGAAAAAGTTAATTCAGTTGATCCAACTTCCGACAAACAGGATGAAACATACACACATATACACAGGCACCACAGGCGTGTCTGTGTGGTAACAAGTTTGTTTCGCAACCACATGGTTCCGGGTTCAGTCCCACTGCGTGGCACCTTAGGCAACTGTCTTCTACTGTAGCCTCGGGCTGACCAAGACCTTGTGAGTGGTTTTGGTAGATGGAAACTGAAAGGAGCCCTTCGTATATATGTTTGTGTGTCTTTGTCCCGTCCCCACATCGTTTGACAACCGATTTTGGTGGGTTTTTACGTCCCCGTAAACTAGCGGTTCGGCCAAAAATGATGACCGATAAAATAAGTACTAAGTTTGCAAACAATAAGTCCTGGGGTCGATTTTTTCAACTAAGGGAGGTGCTCCAGCATGGCAACAGTGAAGGATATACAGACACTCCAAATATTTTCCATCTGAGATTCTTATGTAAATAGAAGCACGTACTTAGGTGTATTCATCGACAGTCCAAACAAAACACCAACTCAACTACATATTTACAAACTGCAGGAACTCAAGACAAAATGTCTTGTTTTGTTAGCGACCGGCCTGAGCTCTCTCAAGGACTTAAACAAAACTCAAAGAAAAATCATTAATGCATACATACATACATACATGCATGCATACATACATAATACATACATACATACATACATACTGATGTGTCGTTGAGGTGTTTTGAGTTTCGTGTAGCAATAGTCGAAGTATGTTGCTTTGCCTCGGCTTCGTTAGATCATATATCCAAACGCAAGGATATAGAACATACATAGATACATACATACATACATACATACATACATACATACATACATACATACATACATACATACATAGGCACTTACATACAAAATATGTCCTGAATATATTTAACAGAAGTTATCCATTCGCTAATTCGAAGTAGAAATTTTTCTTTGTCGCTACCTCAAGTTTTAGCACTTTGTAGTTGAATGATTTTACAACAGGCTTATTCTCATGTTTACATTTCACCAGTACATTGTATCATTTCTTCACTATCACAAACAATAAATAATTAAAGGAAAAGATTTTTGCTATATTTCTTCATCAAGCAGAAGAGACATCTTTATTTTGTCCGTTGGTGCTTGCAGTTTTGACAATGAATCAAAATCAAAACAGCATTATTGATCCATTTGCCTTTATTCTCTGGGCGTAGAAAGATATCAAGATTAGAAAGATATTACAATTTCATTACTTTCCCAGTTGAGAAGATTGCGTAAGCTAGTTCTACCTATTTTTAAAAGTGATTTTTGTTCAACCATTGTAGCTGAAATATTATAACGCTTCGTTTTAACATTTTAGCTCCAGTGCTAAAGTCTTAATTGGACATACGCCTTTCAGTGAACATGTATTTGCATCGCAACTATCTATATCAGATCCTGGTTTCGAGTTACTATTATGTATTAATTGGTTGTATTTAATACTTTGTGTGTAGTGAGTCGTTGCAGGTGTGTGAATTATCAAATTATGCGTACTAAATTTAATTTTCTAATTTGTGAGGTATTTTCAACAGTACCTTGATACTGGAATAACCTGACTTCCAGTTACTCACATACATATACATATGTAAATATATATAAATAAATATATGTGCATATATACAGGGTCATCTCATAAATAATGTGGTTTTTCAGTTGCGTGAATTTAAAGTCAGAGTGGAGTGGAATAAACTAACTGCATGAACTTGCTATAAAAGCAGGTGGTAATTTTACTTTGCACTTATTCTTAGTCCAAGTTTTGAAAAGTACAATTCGATTTTAAATTATTTTTTTTCAAAGCTATAATGGAAGTGACAAAGGAGCATGTTCGGCATATTTAGCTTTATGAGTTCAATAAAGGCAACAACGCAAGGGAAAGTGCGAAGAATATTAATGCAGAATATTAGGATCGGATAATAAGCGTAAGCCAGTGTCAATGGAAAAGTGAGGTAACACATCGTTTTCCTAATCCAAATTCTTGTGGTGAAGTTTTGCTCCGTTTTTCAGAAACCATCTTCTCCATTTATGCATTTTAGTTAGAATACGACGCTGGTAAATTGAGTCAATTATATTTTTGGAAAAACAGTTATCCATATTTTATTCTAAATTTTTTAAGGTCATTATTAGTATAACGTAGCTGTAATCAACATATGTAAAATGAATTAAAGACCTGCACTCAATATACACTGTGAAAATTTTCCGTTTTTATATATTTAACTTTGGTTAATTCATCTAGTAATGCAAAGGTGAATGTTAAGTACATTTAGTAATTCAAGTAAACTACCGCGATACTCTCTCTCACTCTCTCTCACTCTCTTTCGCCCTCTCGCGGTCTCTCTCTCTCTCACTCTCTCGCTCTCTCTCTCTATCTCTCTTTCTGTCTCTCTTTCCCCCTCTCTCTCTCTCTCTCTCTCTCTCTTTCTCTCTCTCGCTCGCTCGCTCTCATTTTTCTCTCAAAGTTTGTAATCATGTGCTGCTGTTGGTCAATGCGTAGTCACGTAGAAATTTTGATCATAGTCCAAACATTTTTGGTAGGAATACAGAATATAAACTACTCCCACATGTACATGTACAGAAATGGAAGCTATTTTGGACAATCAACAAAACGAAGTAAAATTGGAAATGAAAAAAAGAAATGAATGTAGAACGACCAAGAGTCCTATTTACTCCAATAGCTTTTTATTTTATAAAGCTAACGATACGTTTCCCATTAAGTACGCATAACCTTAGCTGAGGCCAGTTTTTTAAATATTAATACTGGCAGAATTCGAAGCCAGCACTGCAATCCTTTGGAAATAAGTTGCCTTACATAGCCATGTTAATTATTTAGTTCGGTGCTTGATTTAGCGCTCAATGCAATAACAATCACGAACCCTTCAGATTTAATAAATGTTTTCTTGTATATCTACAGAACAAATAAATAACAATAATGATTCATTTAGTTGTTTTCTATCGAAATAACAAAACACAGCGACGAAACCGTAGACATAGCACTTATCAACAGTTGGACACACCATAAAACAACTCACCTTAGACTATATTAATGAAAATGTAGTTAAGTTGGCTTTAACATAATCATTTCTAAAATACTTGCTGAGTTGATTCGAAAATCTAACTGTTGATTTTTCTTGATTTTATTTTTGGCTTTTGACTTTTCTATTCAGTTGGTCTCGCCATTGTGTTGCGTATTGCTTAGGAGTTCCGTGCGACATGTAAACTTCATCAAGTTACTTGTAGCCTGATGATTAACTGAGCGTAAAACTTGCGTAATGAGCGACAGCTAGTTCCGAAACATATGTAGCTTCCATTTTATCTGCTCTGCACCCCTCGGCTGGGTATGTTTGCGTGTGGGAGTGCGTATGTTTGTATACTTCTATATATGTGTGTGTATGTATGCTTATTATATATATATACATACACACATTTATAAGTATTTAGCAGATGTAACAGAGTGACCCAATGTCCGAGTGTTTCGTGCGTTGGTGCAGCGCACGAAACTCTCGAGTCACTCTGTTACTTCTACTAAATATTAATAAAAATATACATATAGCCATATTTTGAGTTCTATTTTCTTGTTTGCACCAACATATATTTTCTCTCTTTTAATTCTCTCTGTTTATTTTCTCTTATTCCTTTCTGTTGAAGAGCGTAGGCTCGAAACGTAAAAGACTTTCTCATTTCCCGAGCGTCAAACTAATACACCTTCTTGTTGTTCATACACGTTCATACGCCTGTCTTCATCTCTTGTTTTACTGTAAATTTCAACTATATATATATATATATATATATATACTGATAAAGTGTTGAAACTTCGTTGACTTTTATACGTGTATATTTTTTGCCTAACAAGTTATATTTTTTTTATCGTAAGGGGTAGATAGTTTTACCATTTACACTCTATGTATCGAAAATTACGTTGTATGTAAATGAAAATAAAGAAAATACGTTTCCATATAGCGCGAGTTTTCGTATAATAGTTTTACTGAAAGCATATTGACATTTATATTCTCAAGGTAAGTTTGACATACGTAAGACAAGTAAAATACAGAGAGAGTAGGAAAAAGGATCACATGTTATGTCAAGTTTTGCGTATGAGAAAAGAATTTGTGAATAAATATTTGTGTGTATGTTGCGGGCAAAAGATGTTTTTTAGTCGAAAACTCATACTCAACAACATATGCACGTGTGTTTTGGGTATGTACGTAGGTATGTGTGTATGTATATGTATTTATATGTTTATGAATATATATGTATCTAAGTGTGCATATGTGTCTGTGCGCGCGCGCACATGTGTGACATTAAATATAAAAGCAAAAGTGTCATGGTACTGAAATAAATAATTAAATATAATAAACATTACTTAGAAGATGAAATTCTATTTTGAACGTGATATTTATGTTTGTGGATTTGGGTACATTCGGCAAACAATTGTGAAGATAGCTAACAGACACATATCCACATGTGGACATGACTGCATATGTATATATTTATATGGATAAGTGAATGTGTGAAAGCGGAAATATATATATATATATATATATATATATATATATA
>NC_068990.1:8811506-8812909 GCF_001194135.2 Octopus bimaculoides
TATATATATATATATATATATAGAGAGAGAGAGAGAGAGAGAGAGAGAGAGAGAAGGAGAGAGATCAGTTATGTCCATATACGCACACATACATGTATAAAGATATAGATATAGGTAATACGGTATATATACCGACTTACATACACACAAACACACATACATACACACACATATGTACATGTCCATGCATAATATTTATAAATGTATATATACATGTATATATATATTAGATATACAAATGCGTTTTATATGAGTATATATATTTGTATGTATGAGCCTGTATGTGTGTGTAGCGACGACTAAAATATGTCTTTCATACTCATATGTATACACACATACATATATACATACATACACACACAAGCACGAGCAATATGTGTGTGTGTGTGTGTGTGTGTGTGTGTGTGTGTGTGTATGTGTGTGTGTGTACGTACTAGTTTTACTCCGAAATGCCTGTTATACGTATCCTTGTACAACATCTGTAACGATAAATGCATATTCAAAATAGAATTTCACCTTCTAAATAATGCTCATTACATTCATTTCTTTTTCCATTTTCTTCATTGACATGTCACTTTTGATTATAATGTTTTTCGTTGCGTAAGTCTGAAGAAATTGTAATTCATTCTTTACAAACCAACGGAAAATTTCAATGTTTCTGTTTCTATAGTACTGTAATAATAAACGTAATCAGGGCTATTCTGTGCAAATTATGTTCTGCTTAGAAATTTCGAGAATAGCTATGGAAGTGTTCGACTGCACGAACCTATCTGGTGTGTAGGTCACTCAGTTTATTCATAAAGTGCCAAAATGAGTAACAGTGATCATCATCATCATCATCATTATTATTGGTGGTGTTGTTGTTGTTGTTGCTGATGTTATTTTTATTATTAAGGCGGTGAGCTGGCAGAATCGTTAGGGCGCTGGATGAAATGCGCTTGGCGGTACGTTCTGATTTCAAATTCCGCCGTAGTCGCCTTTGTCTTTCATCCTTGCGAGGTCGATAAAAGAAGAACCAGTTGAACACTGGGGTCGATGTAATCGACTCATCTCCTCCCCCCAAAATTGCTGCCTTTGTGGCAAAATTTCATGCCATTTTTGTTGTGGTGAATTAGTAATAATGGTGGATCCCTCTCACGTGATGAATGGAATAACCTAGTAAAGAGAAGTACGTGAAGTACCGGAGTATGTAGTAGGCAGTCAGAAATAGTCATGTCTTTACTGGTTTACTAAGTATAGTGTATACCGAAGTGGGCGTGTAAATAATCCAACATTTTTAAAGATTACAAAAATTATTATTATTATTATTATTATTATTATTATTATTATTATTATTATTATTATTATTATTATTATTATTATTATTATTATTATTATTATTATTATTATTATTATTATTATTA
>NC_068990.1:8813135-8814025 GCF_001194135.2 Octopus bimaculoides
ATTATTATTATTATTATTATTATTATTATTATTATTATTATTATTATTATTATTATTATTATTATTATTATTATTATTATTATTATTATTATTACTACTACTACTACTACTTTTAATCCGCATCTTTGTTACAGTCACTTGCTGAGACACACCCAGCGTCCTGGGGTGAGTGAAGGATAAGAGATGTTATCTAGATGTTTCTGACATCCCTTTTATATCATACTTACGGCACTTACAATAACAAGAACACATCTCGTTTTAAGATGCCACATCTTTAATATTTCAATTTCTTAATTTATTGGCTCCAAAAGGTTAAAAAGGCAAAGTCGAACTTTGCGGGATTTGAACTGAGGACGTAAAGACGGATGAAATGCCACTACCCATTTTCCCTGCGTGCTAACGATTCTGGCAGCTCGCTGCCTTACCATAATAATAATAATAATAATAATTGTTATTATTATTATTATTGTTCAGTAGTTTTATTTTTATAACGTGCTTTCACTTCACTACCGAGCGCAGCTCTGTGCGCCTTGGGTATGTGCTGTGGTTTGCTGTGGTGCTCTTATGGTTACTGTATTGAAAGTGTTTTGCGTAGGATGTGTGCAGTGCCCAGTAGTGCAATTTTCTGTATGTTATATATATTTGTAAGTCCTGGTGTTTTTGTTATGTATTTGTCTGAATATTTTTTTTATTATACCTAAGGCACCTACTACGATAGGAATTGTTTCTGTTTTTAGATTCCACATTCGAGTTATCTCTATTTCCAGGTCTTTGTATTTTGAAAGTTTTTCCATTTCTTTTAGAGAAACGTTGTCATCTGCTGGTATTGATACATCAATTAGAAAGCATTAAAAATTTTTTTTTTTTTATTATTATTATTATTATTATTA
>NC_068990.1:8814285-8820734 GCF_001194135.2 Octopus bimaculoides
TATTATACCTAAGGCACCTACTACGATAGGAATTGTTTCTGTTTTTAGATTCCACATTCGAGTTATCTCTATTTCCAGGTCTTTGTATTTTGAAAGTTTTTCCATTTCTTTTAGAGAAACGTTGTCATCTGCTGGTATTGATACATCAATTAGAAAGCATTAAAAATTTTTTTTTTTTTATTATTATTATTATTATTATTATCATTATTATTATTGCTGCTGTTGTTGTTGCTGTTGTTATTATTATGGTAAGGCAGCGAGCTGCCAGAATCGTTAGCACGCCGGGAAAATGGGTAGTGGCATTTCATCCGTTTTTACGTCCTCAGTTCAAATCCCGCAAAGTTCGACTTTGCCATTTTAACCTTTTGGAGCCAATAAATTAATTAACAGTGAAACATTGGGGTGGATGTAATTGGCTAGTCCCCTTCCCCTAAACTTTAGCTTTTGTGCCTTTAGTAGGAAGAATTATTATCATTATCATCATCATCATTATAATCATCGTCATCGTCAGCATCAATAGCATCATTATCGTTATCATGTTGCAAAGCATGCGAAAGTATTTTATGAAAGTGGTCGATATCAGAAAATCATTTGCTTAAATAAAAACAATGGCAGGAAACATTTGGGAGACGGAAGCAGATTATCGACGATTTTAAACTCCGACTTCGTTTTGCTACAGAAGTCAACTGTGGCGCTGAGAGTTGAGATAATAAGTAGTTATGCGAAGTTAAAGAGCTACTATGTTCGAATATAAAATACTATAGTTGCTTATTTTATTGGTTCTCAGGATAATGAAATATCATTTATTCTTTGCCGGTCTTTGGATGCCTGGAGTAAGAAGTTGAATATCAGAAATTAATTATTGCAGTTTTCATGTATTAACAACTCTACTGACCTTATGCCATCGTAAGCTCTTATCTTCTTATATTATATATATATCACAATCGATCACATAATCAATTATCCCTTGATACAGACGCAGTAAGTTTGATATTTTGTATATTGTCCTGCTAAAGTAGTTATTCTATAGACTATAACACTCTTGGTGATAACTTCCCTTGAATATCTATAGCTGATATGTCATGGCTTATAACTGTCAAACAAATATATTCACTTTGCTTCTTCGTCTTTTTGCCAATAGATAGCTTATGATTTATACAAAACAAAAAGTGCAAAAAGAATATATTCTGAAATTTACTGGCAGATAAACATATAATGGAGAATTGTAGAATGTGATATGTTTTAAGACTTTATTTGGTATTTCTTTTGTCATGTATTATGCAATATCGATATAAAACATTATATATTCTTATTGATATCAAAACGGTAATAGTTTAATGACAGACAAAAATATATTTCCTCTGCAGCCATGGAATGACGAAAAATTAACCGTTCAAATTATTTGATAACTTCGTATAGAAATGGGAAGAAATAGAGGATTTCCAAGAGCAATGAATGACACAAGGAACTAAAATTCAGACAGCTTTCATTTCACATGCAAATCTGATCTGTGTTACTCTATCTTAAACAGAAATATATAAAGAAAACAATTTCTTAAAATTATCCAGCTATTTTTCCTCGTAATTCCTATTGCGGATCTTTGGAAACACGGACGTGCACGAAACACACATACCTGCACAAACTTATACGCATGCATACACATGCACACACGAAACACAGCAAACACAAAACAAAAAAACACACAAGCAAACAAGCATACACCCGTAGGCACGCAAATACTCATACCCATATATGTAAATAAATGCATGAATGTGTTTATGTAATCCTGTCTATGTCAAAATCATATGACAACTCGTTTCGTATATATAACTAGATAACGATAGGACATCATGATTATGTATGATCAATATGACATACAATCGGGATGATGACGCTGATGATGATGATCATCAGCAGCAGTATTATCATTATTATCATCTTCAACAATATCATCATCATCATCATCATCATCACCATCGATCCCTTGTGTGAGCCCCTAAGCAGCTGGCAGAGTTGCACGAATGGCAATTAAATGTTACAATCAAGTTACACCCAACCGTCTTAATAAAAGGACACTTCAGGTAGTACAGCCCCTAATATACACAAATCACAGCTGCAACTATTTTCATCATAGCTGCACTCTACTCGGAATAAACATTCGGTGGGGATAAACAAGCGAAATAACTATCCCCAACATCGTAAGTACCACCATTCTCTTCCTTATCACTCGTCATCATCATAAAATTTCATAAGTTGCTTCGAGCACCAGTAATACAAATGTTTGGAACTTTCGTTTCCAATCATTCTTCTGGTTTGTAATACTTGTATGCTCTCTGTGACCTAAAAAATATTACTTAGAAAACAGCTAGAATTTTAGAGGGGATCGCATAAAAATTAAGGCTAAAGTGGTAACAGCCTGAAATTGTGTGAGTATTATAACTAGGATTAATATGGGGGAAATATGTTGATATTGTTTTAACATAAATCCTTGAAGAAAACAATCTAATGTCAAGAGTCTCGAGACGTGAAGAGGGCTATACAAGCAGTTGGCTGATTCTCTCTTTCCCAATTAGATGGTTCCGGGTTCTGTCCCACTACATAGCACCTTGGGAAGGTGTCTTCTGTTATAACCTCGGGCGGACTAGAGCCGTCTGAGTGGATATGGTAGTATATATATATATATATATATATATATATATATATATATATTTGGTAGTATATGTGTATATACATATATATATATATATATATACATTCGTGTGAGTGTGTGTGTGTGTGTGCATGTGTGCATGTGTGTGTGTGTGTGTGTGTGTGTGTGTGTGTGTGTCTTTGTGTCTGTGTTTGTCACTTCACTGCCGCTTGACAACCGGTGTTGGTGTGTTTGTGTCCCCGTAACTTAGAGACCGATAGAATAAGTTCTAGGCTTAAAAAATAAAAGTACTGAGGGTCGATTCATTCGACTAAAACTGCTGCAAGGCGGTGCTCCAGCATGGCCGCAGTTTTATGACAGAAGCCAGTAAATGATAAAAGATAAAATATGATGACGTTACAAAAAAGCAGACGAATGATTGTGAACCTAAGAGTACATCCTCACCTCTATGGCACGCGCCTTCACTACACAGACACACATGCTCAAACGTATGTATGTATGTATGTATGTATGTATGTATGTATGTATGTATGTATGTATGTAGTAAGGCTCCATTTCGGGAGCTATGGAGTCGTGGGTAGTCTTAAGTCATCTCTTAATCACCATTAATCCCAGATTCGTTCTAACCAGGAACTGTAGTACCCATCAAGTCCTCAACTATAGGCTAAATATATTTCCAAGGGCTAGAGGAAGCTCCTGTAATTTTTGGAGAAGTCGTGAGGAAGGCAGCTCTTCTAGGAGAAAGGTACTCTGAGACAAACCTTGCTGTAAAAATAGTACCAGATATCTTGTTACGCTTGTCACTGAAACTTACTATAGTGACTGAGCGTGTAGCAAAAGTGCTGTACAAGCTTTTTGTCACTTGAATTCAATGACGTACAGATGTCTCACAATGTGAGACGGCTATCACCTGCCAAGATGAGGCAATCATATATATATATATATATACACACACACAACATATCTATTAATGTGTGTGTGTGTTAGGAGAGAGAAAAAGAGAGAGACGTGGAGGGAGAGGGAGAGAAAAATCAAGGATCCCTCGTAGATAGGCACACACACATATACATACGCATATACGCATTCTCACACATATAATGTTGGGCAACTACTCTGATGAAGCCGCCCACTGAGGAAGAAACAGATTTCCTCTAGTTTTCACTGATCGGGATGTAACTTCTGCGGTTATTAATTCTTCAGATTATATTCCCGACGATTATGTCTCATTCTACGGAGGCGTGATGGTTTCAAGAAATCAAAAATTGATCTTCTTTGGTGTTTAATGCAACATTATTCTTATTTGATATATGTATGTGTTCCTGTGTGTGTGAGAGAGAGGAAGAGAGAGCATGAGAGAGACAGACTATGACTCTGTGTGTGTGTGTGTGTGTGTGTGTGTGTGTGTGTGTGTGTGTGTGTGTGTGTGTGTGTGTGTGTGTGTGTGTGACTATGTCTGTGTATGTAAGTGCGTTGACTACTCTATGCATGAAAATTGCAACTGATGATCACGTTTGAGAAATTATCTTGACGAAAATCTTATTAGGGGATGTTATAATTTATTTTCAAAATATCATAAGAAAGCCAAGTTCTATATATTAGAGCTGGCTACCTAGTAAATATGATCGATTATATTACGAATCGAAATAATTGTTGATCAGATTTACTGTAACTTGACCTCCAAGTTTAAGGATATTTGATAAATCTATTCGATAACATTAGGTCAGATTGTTCATTTACATGGTGGAATTTGTTGACAGCATCCCAGTATTCTGTCAAATGTAGTTAATGTGTGCATCTTATGATCACATTTACTTTCACTTGTCTTTTTGGAAAGTTCTCATATTTTGAAGTTAGGATGTTTCATTAAACACAGATGTTGCCTTTAAGTGTACTTCCTTATTTAGTTTGAATAAATTGTCATTAACATGAAGCTAGTAAAGAGCTGTTCTAATTGTGCAGACTTCATTACTCGACTGTTGATTTAACCGCAAGAAATGAAAGTAAATATTGTACAGCAGTATTTAGCTATATATATAAATTTCATATGATTTATATATATAAATATATTTTGACAAGGTTCAAAGCTAAATTGCGTTCAATAAAGGATATAGTCATTTTTAATTAGTCTCCGTATATGAACGGTTTTCATTCTATCGACCACAGAAAAATATATGGCAAAAACAGAATCACTTTGATTGGGACTAGAAAAATGAAACCATGTAGCATAACGTATTTAATAAGTTTTGCTTCTGAATTCATTTCGAAAAGATATTGCTTTCGAATTTTTGTCACAAGGCCAGCACTTTCAACTGGTATTTATTTTATCGACCCTGAAGAATAAGAAGCAAAGTCAACCGCGGTGGGATTTGAATTCAAAACAGAAACACAGGTGTGCTAACAATTCTGCCAGCTCGTCGCTTTGTCTCGAAAAGATATTGATTTCAAATTTTGGCACAAGACCTACAAGTTCAGGGGAGAGGGTAAGTTGATTACCAGTGATCAACCGGTACTTATTTTATCTACTCCGAAAGGATGAAAGACAAAGTCGACCTCGGTGGAATTTGAACTGAGAATGTAAGCACCGACGAAATGCTGTTGAGCATTTCGCCCAGTGTGCTAACGATTCTGAAAGCTCGTCGCCTTATCTCGAACGTATGTTATCATATACTTAACCTAACCTTTCAGCCGCTAAACCGGATGTTCAACAAATTACAAGAAAATGCTTGAAATGTGAAGCATTGAAATGCACCGTGACATCAATCTCGCCATCATATTAATTGCGAACTAAGTAGTATTAGTACACCACTATATCTCTAATTTGGTCGAAATTAGATTCTTTGCATCGCTCACTAAAACTCTGATTATATTTTAACAATTTCTTACAAATGCAGTTTATCAGAAATAGAAAAATTAGATCTACCTGTCCGGGTTCAAGTTTCGTATAATATTCCTCAAAAATAGAATACCACTTCATCATATACATAATTATCAAACATAGTGATTATATTCAATTCATTAGATCAGTTCGCATAAACCGTGTTAATTTGACAATATAATTTATTTTCATTCATTTACTAACTTCTGCTATAACGGCAAGTAAAACTCTCTTGCTTTTTTTTTTTTTTTCCTCTTTTGCAACCGGAGCTATCACTGTATTTTGAAATTTGTAAACATATATCTGTCTCCCTCCTTTAACAAAAATACTTTATGTCTCTGAACAGTTTCAAGCTTCACTGTCTTTCTTCAAAGATTGAATATCATTTCATCTGCCCAAGGAGAAAAATAATGTTAGCAGCTGCTCATAGTTCCGAAATGCCCAGCCAGTCATACAAAACAACAATTATCATTGGATAATGTATGAGGTTTGTTCCTATTCTGTAAGCAAAAAGACATTAAGCATAAGACTACTAGATATAGCGCTTGGTATATTTTCTATAATGATTGTTATATGAAGAACAACTCGAGGGCAAGTATTATGTATATTCCTTTTTACTTTCATCAGATATTCCAGTAAAATTTTCAGCGAAGTTTCAGTAAAACTTATGAAACTATTATGAACTAATGGATTAAAACTGCGAACATATGCGCGCACGCACACACACACACACACACACACACACAAATGTACAAACACATTCATACATATATATATATACAGGTATGGTGATTCAATCAGGAAAAATAGAATTCAAACTATGGATATATGTATATTTTGTATGCAGATAGATATATATATATCTATGTGTCCTTTTTTCTTTCTCCCTTGCTATAAACACGTGCGTACATATATATCTATATA
>NC_068990.1:8821231-8821946 GCF_001194135.2 Octopus bimaculoides
GTGTTTTAGAGCCATACATTTGCCAAAAGAAACTGTTTGTGCAAAGAAAAACTCTCAACACATTGATATAAAAATCTTGTATATACTTATGTTTGCGTTAGGATATTCCGTATTTTTTGAAATCTAACATGAAATCACTAATGTTTTAACGTCGACAGGTCGCTGTATAAGAAAGAAAGAAAGAAAGAAAGAAAGAAAGAAAGAAAGAAAGAAAGAAAGAAAGAAAGAAAGAAAGAAAGAAAGAAAGAAAGAAAGAAAGATATTGAGGCAGAGAAAGGGAAAAGCAGAATACTATGAAGGAGGGAGAGAGGATGCCTTGGGTGTTATTACTCAATGCCTTAAGGGTAACGAAACAAGAAATTGCAACGAAAGTTGAGATGAAGTATATTTGGGTACTATACATAATAACAACGCTGTTATTGAAGATAATTAGGATGATGAACATGAGAGATATGGTCAGGGTTGTAGTAGCGGTGGTCATGAAGCCTGCGTATGCACATAATCATCACAATCTTCGCAAATATTATCATCATTAACAACATCGGTCTCAAATATCAGCAAAGTCATTATCATGATCAGCAGTTTAGCTATCGCAAATGATTAGCCCTTTGGCAAAATGTTTTGCGTAATTTGGTTCTCAAGGTTTCTCTAACACAGCATTTCTTTATTAATAATGTGTGTGTATGTGTGCGTGTATGTATGCCTGTATATATAT
>NC_068990.1:8822558-8825758 GCF_001194135.2 Octopus bimaculoides
ATATATATATATATATATATATATATATATATATATATATATATACACATACCTCACACACACAGACACAGTCATAATGTGTATACATATTTATATACACATACATATATATGTATATATATATATAGTTATAGTATCAATAATGTATGTATAAATATATATATATACGCATACATACATATACATAGTACATACAAAAAGGTTGCATGGTTCAGTGGTCGGGTTCACAATCATGAGGTAGTGAGTCGGATTCCCAGACCGCACTGCGAAATTTTTTTCCCACAAGAGTTCCAGGCCTCAGTAATGAACTTATTTGCATACAGCCAATCAGAGCTCACCTTGACCTTGCTGTCACCATTCAGCTCTCAGATTATGCCTGGACGCAAAGCCCAACGTAACATTCGTATATGTGTTAAAAACAACCAATCTCTTTGTGAAGTACACTCTACCAAGTAAACTCAAGACGAAGAAAGGTTTTGTAAGTCGACCGATCGCCAAGTTATACTTGATTTTAGAAGGAGACAAGTAATTAGAGAGATTTACATCTATACCTATTATTAGATCTTGTTTGGGTCCCATATAGTAAAGATGTGAATGGGTAAAATGTGGGTAGAGGGTGATGTGCTAGCAACCCTCACTCTTTACTGTTTTACAAAGTAAACAAAAACACAAAAAACTACGCAGAGACAGCCATGGTTGAAGCAAGAACAAGATCAAAAAGCATTAAGAGAAAAGAAGCATGGTCATTTCTTATCCAGGTGACCCTATCTTACCGCCCGTCACTTGTTATGCGCCCATGAATTAGTTTGATAGTTGAGCTTTGATTGGTTGTATACAAATGCGATCATAACTGGGGTCCTGAACTCTCGTAGGAAAAAAATTCGAAACTGGGCTGTGTGTTGTTCCCGAGCAAGACACTTTGTTTCACATTACTCCGGTTCACTCAGCTGTAGAAATGAGTTGAGACATCACTGGTGCCAAGCTGTATCGGCCCCTTTGCCTATCTCTTGGACAACATTGGTGGTGTGGAAAGGGGAGGCTGGTATGCATGGTCAACGACTGGTCTTCCATAATCAACTTTACTCGGACTTGTGCCTCGGAGGACAACTTTTATATACACAAACATTTATATGTTTGCATTTGCATATACGTATATGCAGGCGTTTGGCTTAGTGGTTAGGACATTTGGCTCACGGTCGTGAGTTCGATTCTCGGCGGTGCGTTGTGTCCTCGAGCAAGATAATTTACTTACCGTTGCTCCAGTCCGCTCAACTAGCGAAAATGAGTAGTGCTTATAATTCAAAAGGCCAGCCTTCTAACATGTTGTGTCACGCTGAATCTCCCTGAGAATTACGTTAAGGGTATGTGTGTATTTGGCGTGCTTAGCCACTTGCACGTTAATTTCACGCGTAAGACTGTTCCGTTCATTGGTTCATCCGCAACACTCGTCGTTGTATCCCACAGAGTGCAAGTTTATATATGTATATTTGCACTTTTATCTTTATTGATTACTTTCGCTTTTTTATATCCATTTATCAGTTAAATTGTTAGTTCCTTCTCTGACTTTTTTTCTATTTCTCAGTGATTCTCTCCTCTCTTTCTGCGTAAATAATATACCTACATAATTTTGTTTTTATATGTATGTGTACATGCGTAGATAGATAGTTAGTTAGTTAGTTAGATAGATAGATAGATAGATAGATAGATAGATAGATAGATAGATAGATAGATACATACATACATACATACACACATACATACATACATAGAGTTACAAACACAAACACACACATATACATAGAAAGAATGAGAAAGAGATTGAGTAAGAGAGTGAGTAAGAGAAGGGGGGTTAGCGTGTAAAATAAATTTAAATATGCCAAAAATATTCATCAACATACTAACAACTTTGCCATAAATCTTGATTTTCCAACATCGTTGAATCGTTTGTTATTTAATCTTATGAGTGAAAAGCTATCCGTGCAGCTTTTGCTAATTAACAAGGATTGAACAAATATCGCTCCTATGATTGGCTAATATAAACTGGCAACGAATTAAGCACGTATACACACACTTCGATATGTTATGATGACAATACTTACATTTTGTTTATTTTTGTGTGGATGTGAGTGTATGAATGCGTGTGTATGCTCACCAATAGACAAACATTCACAGACATATATTACTTGATAGAAGTTAACAAAGTCTACAAAGTTTCGCTTTCGTTGGCTTTCAAAACTAATAAATAATTGGTTATTTGCTGTTATAAATAGCTCTTGTGATTGAATTTCTTGCAACTATCATACATAAATACAATTTCTTTTCAAGTGAAAAGATTGTTGATGAAGATTTGGTCAAGAACAATCTTGTCCACTACATAAACTTTTCCTCTATTACCACCAGATAAAAATTGCCTGACTTTCGCTGTTAACTAAAATCGGTGGGACGGTCTTCACAATATGTTCAGTTTATAGCTTGATCCGTCCCACACCTGATAGCGTTTGTTTGACATGATTCAATAAATTATTAATGCTTAAGTACAGTAGTAGTGCGTGTCGAACGGTTTCACCAATCTGCGCACATCTCGAACAGACCTGGCTAATGGGTGTAGATATTCTCTTAAACCAGGAATGCCCTCTGCTCTAGTAGCATTACCAGGCCAAGAATTTCTGGAATTAACCACGGGACCAGAACCGAAAATCCTACAGACTTTAGTCGACGTTCAGAATTCGATGAACTTCGTCGCTTTTGCACACCAACTCTATACTCCATAGAACTCCAAATAATAATACAGAAAATAGCACTACCAAGCACCGCACACATCCTACGTAAAACAATTTCAATACAGTGAGAATAAGGGGACTACAACAAACCAAGGCACACACAGCGGTGCTTGGTCGTGCAGCGAAAGCACGTGAAAAATAAAACTACTGAATAATAATAATAATAATAATAATAATAATAATAATAATAATAATAATAATAATAATAATAATAATAATAATAGTAATAATAGAGATAACTCGAATGTGGAATCTAAAAACAGAAACAATTCCTATCATAATCGGTGCCTTAGGTATAATAAAAAAATATTCAGACAAATACATAACAAAAACACCAGGACTTACAAATATATATAACATACAGAAAATTGCACTACTGGGTACTGCACACATTCTACGCAAAACACTTTCAATACAGTA
>NC_068990.1:8835849-8839528 GCF_001194135.2 Octopus bimaculoides
TATATATATATATATATATATATATATATATATATATATATATATATGATTAACCCATAATCATGATAAAGCTGGATATAAATACTGTTCGCCTGAATTATTTTCCTTTCACATCATGGTTGATAATCATGATATAGTGAATTGCTCATCTGAAACTAAAAATACATATTTTTCTCTATGCTTATCAGTTGAAAATTATAAACCATTACAGTGTATGCATGACAGCACATTTTTGTTATAACACAATTATAGTAAACGCTTATAATGTGAGAGCAAAATAACGAGCAAGATATATGCGACCTATAAAGTATACGACGTTCACTATAAGCCATATTGTATATCATACATGAATTGTCAAACGGGTAAGAATAGAGTGGCAATTATCCGAAAAGTTACATATATCTATGCTCATTATATTTATGTCTCTATTTGCCAAAGTACAACACATCCATTTTCAGGCAAATATTAGCATGATCTATACATTAATAGTTATCCCTTTTTTCTTTCTTTCTTTTTTTTCTTTTTTTTTTTTTTCTTCTAGGAACGATCGTAAATACCGAAATACATTTCAATACTCCACACGCAAAACTATTATATATTGAATAAGATGGATAGCCATTCGGAAAACATGTCACTTTTCTTACAGGATCGTAGCAACTAGAAACAGTATGAAAATTTAAAACAAGCATATATTATTTATTATTTGCTTGTACATCGGCGTATTTCTAAAACACGGAATTTATATATATAAAATAAGATGTATATTTGTGTTATTGTTTCAGCTACATGTGACTGCGCTTTAGAAAAAGCAGAATGAAACATAATAACATTGATAAATATATAGAAAAGAAAGATAGCTCGAAAGGAAATTATTGAGAAAGAATCTAAATCACAAGCTTAGAAAATCGTCAGGGGAGTTACATACAAGGTGTTAACACAATGTTTCCAGAGTACAGATGATGAAAAACAGGGATGTATGTGTAGCTGCGGATCGTTCCTACACAGCTTCCTAAATCGCCCTAAAAATAGGTTTCAAGCAAACTAATCGTGAGCAATTCTTTCTTGCGCCCTTTTTAAGCCTAGCTAGGCTCATGGGTCCGGTTTCTATGGTGTATGTGTTCCCCCACCCCCCAGCTGAACGGGACGCCATTCCATCGCAGCTTTACTCAAGAAGCAAGAAGAAAGAGTGAGAGAAAGTTGGGGTGAAAGAGTACAACAGGGGTCGCCACCACCCCCTACCGGAGCCTCGTGGAGCTTTAGGTGTTTTCGCTCAATACACACACACAACGCCCGGTCTAGGAATCGAAACTGCGATCTTCCGACCGCGAGTCCGCTGCCCTAACCACTGGGCCATTGCGCCTCCACAATTGTGAGCAATTGCTTCATGCAATTTCGTGACGTTGTGTTAGAACTTCTTTGCAAATTTTACAAAGGCTGACAAATTTGAGCAATGCAAGTGAGTTAGCATGAACGAACCTATTTTAGATCGACTCTGTATGATAGCTACTTTCTTGTAACTGGCTTCAGCAGGCTGGCCTCAGCAGGCTGGCCTCAGCAGGCTGGCCTCAGCCGTGTATGCATCTTCGTTGAACAATAAATTGCTGAAAGTGCAACCGGAAATATTCTAACACATCATAGATATACAGGAACATTCAAATAAAATGTGGTTATATTCATACAAATTAAGCGGCCATTTAGAGTAGCAAATAACTTGCAAGCCAAGTCTGTGGTACAGTTACTGTCGTAAGTTCATGTCAATTAACTAATATTTTATTCAAAGCAGATAAGTGAAGCGCCAAACAAGATTTTTTAACGGGTATTGATTCACTCACCTACTCTCTATCTCTACAAAACTTAATCTTGTTAAAAGAAATATTTAACAAATTAATTTATTTGTAACCATTTCCTTTCAATGATATGCTTGAATGTCATGCAGTTACATGTATGATTTTTCTGCATAATTATTACATCAAATTTCCATTTCTTTTATCAAGTCACTAACTGTGTTGAAAAGGCATGAGCTTCACTTATTCGCCTCCCATTAATAAATATACTGAAATTTCTCGGTTTAAGAAACGAGACATTCAGCTAAAAAAATTTCTATGATTATTTTTTTTTCGTTCCGATTTCTTTGCATGCCTTAATGGTTTTTCATTTACATTCCTGGTGCTAAGCAACTGAATTTCCAGTTCATTGATATTTGTTTAATACTTTTACACCTCTTCCCAGTCCTTACCACTTTTATTTGTCTCTATAATTTTTCTACGCTTTATTTGTCTTTCTCTATATTTTTCTCGCCTTCCCTATATTCCGTTTTTTTCTGGTTTCCTTAATATTTTTATTTGATTTTTTTCCAACATTCCTATTCTTCCTTTTACACATGTATTTTCTTTTATTTTTATCTGTCTCTTTCTTCTTCTTCTTCTTCTTCTTCTTCTTCTTCTTCTTCTTCTTCTTCATTATTATTATTATTATTATTATTATTATTATTATTATTATTATTATTATTATTATTATTATTATTATTATTATTATTTTCTTCTACTTCTCCAATTTCTCCATAATTTTTTCCCACATTTCAACTTTTTCAGTCTCTTTTCGTTGATTCTTAATATTCTATTATCTTCTGATCTTCTTCAGTTTTCTAGATGATTCTTATTTTTTCAATTCCATTTCTTCCATTTTCATTTCTTCTCCATTTTTTTTTTTCATTTCAGCAACTTATACTTGTCCCTCAACTTTCCCCGCTCCATCTTCTTCTTCTTCGCAGCTTCCTCCTTCCTTAATTTTTCTTGAATCATCTTACTCCTTTTCCTTCGTTGAGTTTTTGTCTCCTGTTTGTTCTTATTTTCGCTGCTCTCATTTTCATCCTTAATATTTCAATCGTTCTCTGTCTCTCCCCCATTAACTACAATACGTTATTCCTCTCATCCTTGTTCCATTCACCAGTTCACATTCACACCTCTATTTTTTCTAAATCCGCTTTTCTTACACATCTCAAGTTTTCTACACATTTTCTTCTTCCACTAATTCTTTAATCTTTCACTTCGTCTTTAGCCTCTTATTTTTTTTTTTTTTTTTCGTTTCTTGTTTAATTTCATTTACTTCGATTTTGTTGCTTTTTTCGCTTCACTTTTTCATCTTTCTTCTTCGTTCCACTTTCTGCTCATCTCTAATATCTTCCCTTTTTTTTCTCCTTTTAACTGTTATTCAAGCATCGTTGAATTTCAGAAATACTACTCAAATCGAGCAAATGCTATAAATTTTTAGTTTTGTTCCAAGTCCTGGCGTTGTCATTTCAGATCCTGTTAAAGATAATTTTGTCTTTCAGCGATATCGGATTCAATTTACTAACTCTTAACGATAATTTACTCATGTTAATTCAATTGGCCATATTCTTCAAAACAAATCCAGTCTAAATGCGGCCGCTCGACCTGCAAGAAATAGCAACCAAATCTTCTTCAATTCAAACCCTATTGTTTCATAAAAACACTGAATTTTTAATCGTAGATGCACTATGATATTATAAAAGACATGAGGGTCACAGCTAAGATGCAATTGACTGCAAATCCATTTAAACTGGATGGATATGATTTTTTTTTTACACAGTAACACATTTTCACTGGGTTACTATGTCAAAAAAGAGGTATTTCTCAGCTTTTTCTTTTCCTCCTCCTCC
>NC_068990.1:8839639-8842139 GCF_001194135.2 Octopus bimaculoides
TCTTATTTTATTTTTTTCTGATCTTTGATTCATTTTTTTTCTACACCCATTTTCTTTCTCCTCTTCCCCCTCCTCCTCACACTTCTCACTCCTTTATGTATATTCATTTCTTCATTTTTGCTTTTATTTCTTCTTTGCTCGCTGCTTTCTTATACATGCAACGCTTTATCGCATTTTGTCATTATTTGATTCATACCTCTTCAAATTATTTCTTCTTCTTCCTCATCATCTTCTATATTAGCGAGCTGGTAGAATCGATATCTCGAGGGACAAACATGCTTAGCGGCATTTCGTACGTCCTGTACATTCTGTACAATGCCAGCGAAGTTGACTTTGCTTTCCATCTTTTCGAGATCGATAAGACATGTACCAGCTGAACACTGGGATCCATGTAATCAACTTAACCCCTCTCCCGAAGCCGCTTAGCTTACACCAAAATTTGAAACCCTAATGATAATTATTATTAGTATTAGTATTAGCATTATTATTGATTTGACTCAGGTTCGTTCTTGATAGAATTTATGAGGGCAGTGGCTTACTATCTGTAACCTTAGGTATCCACAAGCTTTCAGTAGTCTTTCAAGTGCTTAAAACTCTCGTTATAATCTTTCCTGTCCCTAAGAGGCAAACATTTTGTAAAAGATCTACATGATATTCTATTCCAGTCTCCGTCAACCATTTGTCCGTATCCTTGCTCACAGTTTCTACAGCAATAAATATTACAGGCACAACCTTCTTTACAGTTTTCATATTACAAATATCTGCAATTTTAAATTTTGAGGAATTGTATTATTATTATCAATATAGTTGTTCTTGTCACTGCTGCTGCTGCTACTGTTGTTGTTGTTGTAGAAGTAAATATAAATCTGTGCCAAACCTATGCCTTAAAATAACTTTTAACCGGATAATCTTATGATATTCTTTCAACTTTTTTACAAACAGAGGGCTTTTTCTTATTGTTTATGGGTCCATGTAATTACATAGATAGAAGAAATGGTGGATTTGAGACATTGTAAAATTTTTCTTATGCTTTCACTTGCAATGCATACTCGCCTTGCAATGTAGCTACTTCAACAATAGCAGGAAAAGTTACCCGTCACAGCGGAGGAAGCAGTAATATCAATTCATTAAAAAAAAATAACACATCTAAATAAAACTGATTTTAAAATCCTATGAGAAAAAAGCTATAGACAGCTCCAAGCTTAAACGCTTATAATTATAAAGTGGGAAAGAGAGAAAAGAATAATGTTGAAAACATTAATTTGAAAAGATGTTTTAAGAACAGCAGCAAAAATGCAAACAACATCATTCTATATTTTGCAAACGATCAAAGTTAAGAAGGCTGGTCTGTATGTAGAGACGCATTTGTTCCTTATGGAGCTAAAACTAAATACTATGAACAGGGTATTTCAGGATCACCTTGGTGGTATATACACTAGATTCTTCATGATGGTTCAACCAGAGTTTACTCAGATTACCTCTCTTGATCACTGCCACTGTGCTGAAAAACCAGCCATATCTGATGATAGTTTGGAGAATTCCTCACTCTAATAGATGATGAATTTAGATAACGAAGTCAACTCAACTGTGATATTGACAAAGCCACATAACAGGGAACTGATGAACTAGCAAAGATAACGGTCTATAAATATTTCGGGTGTAGCGCAGCGTAATGCATCTGGATTGTTACCGCTTAAAGAAGATCATAGCAAACAAGATTAATTGAGATTGCTCAAGAGATAGAAGAGCTATTGTACGTTTGTCACAAAAGACTGTGTCTACTTGTTCGTCAAATTCATTCCAGAAAGAACAAAGAGAGAGTCTCTGTTTTCTAAAAATGAAAACGACTTCCATATGTCCTGAAATGAAGATTTGGAGGGCATCCTAATCGATGTTGCAGGATATGTGTTGCATAGACCGGAACAACAAATATGGAAACATGTGCCTATAATCAAGTGTGAAGTTAGACAGAGTTGGTGCTTTGCAACCGGTTTGCAGGCGAATGGGTGCTCCAGTAAATGTATCTCAAGAATACGAAATATCAGTATGAAGGTTGCCATCACCTTTTCCAAATATGTACGAACATGCAGCGAGTGTAGAGGATTCCAGCATTATGTGATCGGACGTGGGCTGTATGGACCTGTAAAAACTGATGACTTACTAACGGCTAAATGTCCAACCGTAAGCTGTCTCCCACTAAGGGAGCAAAATAATTTCAAGTGCAGGACAGGAGATCAATTTACCACATGCTTAGTAATAAAATCCACTTAAGGGTTTTCTGTCCATGAGAGGAAGAGAAAGTGCATGCATAACACGCTCTATATAGTTATTTAGGACAGAAAAGAAATTCTCTGTATAACGGTTAGCTCCCTTGCAGATGCGAATATCTCTTGGAAACCTGAGATTTCTCTAACCCAATTATAAATTCAAATTTACAATATAAAAATAATCAATGGTGCACTTCAATAAATTACTAAATATCCCAGTGACATTCTGAAAA
>NC_068990.1:8844268-8846327 GCF_001194135.2 Octopus bimaculoides
GGCGGTGGTGGTGGTGGTGGTGGTGGTGGTGGTGGTGGTGACATCTTTGTTATTGCTGCTGCCGGCATTGTTGTTCGTACTTTTGTAGTTGTTTTTGAAAACCTTGTCTAATACATTTACTTTGTTGCAGCAGAACATTTGTGTAGGTATGCCACAGCGACACAGACATACACACTCATGCACACACACACACACTCATGCACACACACACACACAAATGGACGGAGGTTAACTGTGTGGGTGTGCTTAATATTTCGCAGCAATATCAATATTCCAGTGTAGAGTTTGTATATGTGCCTCTTGTACTAACGTAATATATGTGTTTATTATGTATGCATGAGACAAACAGACAGACAGACAGTGTGTGTGTGTGTTTATAGTCAAAGTAACTCAAATGGATGCGGAGTGGACGAAATGACATGCAGTTTTAGTTTCTACATTTTAAAAAGTGAGTTGTGATCCCGACAAGATCAAGTTTGCTTTCCCCTTTTCATAAGTCAAAACAATATGTATCAGTCAAACAGTAGTGTAGATATAATCTATTTTGATATTGTACCAGGTAGCATTGGGGTAGCAACAACAACAACAACAACAACAACAACAATAATAATAATAATAATAATAATAATAATCAGAAACAAAAGGGTTTATCATAGCAGCCCAACTTCAAAGCCTACTTACATGAAACTACCAAGTCAACACATTAAGGGACGACAGCTGTCCAACATGTCGTATATGCCAACAACAAAATGTGACCATCGATCATGTTGTTTCCATGTGCAGTCTTCTTGCACCTACAGAGTATCCTAACAGGCATGATAGTGCTGCACAATATATTCACTGGGTAATTTGCAAAAACCTGGATCTGCCCCATGATAAAAATTGGTGGGAACACAAACCACCTCCGGTGCTTGAAAATTATCACATCTCACTCCTCTGGAACTTCACCATTCAAACTGACAGAAAGATACATGCAAATAGGCAAGACATTATATTGAAAGACTTCAGACAAAAATCATGCTTCCTCATTGATATGACTGTCCCAATCGATATAAATGCATCTGTTAAGACCTACCAAAAACTGAGCAAGTATAAAGATCTTGAAATATAAATTAGCAAAATGTGGGACCTCAAGACTAAAACAATACATGCTGTCATAGGTGCCCTAGCAAAAAATCATAGCAAAAGGGGCTGATAACTACCTAGATAAGATACCAGGAAACCCGAAAATGGCAGAAATTCAAAAGTTAGTGCTCATGGGAACTGCCCATATCGTACGTAAAATACTATCAATGTAATCTCAAATGTAATCGCAAATTTTAATCGAAAATTATCCAGAAAAACTTTCAATAATTAATAATATCGAAAGGAAATAGAAATATTAGAAATTTCTACTACCAGTGGCCTAGCGTGTAAAAATTTAGTTCATAGACTATATATTATTCATATAAATACAGTGTACATTTAAACACATAAGAGGTAAATCATCATAGGATTCGCTCATGCTAGAAGGAACAGCTAAGTTCCAAATCACTATTAGGGATAAAATTTCGAAAGGAATGAAAAATAAAAACATTTACCATCTAGTTTCCTGGACCATTGGTTTCTGATTTATTTAACAAATAAAATAATTTGCTAGATGAAATCTAGAAATCCTATGATGGAAAGTAATGGTGATACCGGTGGTAATTGGAGCATTAGAAGCAGTTTCCAAGAGCTTTGAAAAACATATTGAGAATATAGGAGCTGTTCTCAGTCTCGAAGTGATCCAGGAGACAGCATTGCTGGGTATAGTTCGCATTCTAAAGAGAGTATTGTCTCTTTGAGTCACAGAGGGAAGGCACTACTTGAAACCTTTGGTGATTTGTTATTGTCTGCTTTCAAGTAAAGAACAACCGGTAATTAAGAGCTATCCGAGATCTTTCAGAATGATAATAATAATAATAATAATAATAATAATAATAATAATAATAATAATAATAATAATAATAATAAGAAGAAGAAGAAGAAGAAGAAGAAGAAGAAGAAGAAGAAGAAGAAGAAGAAGAAGAAGAAGAAG
>NC_068990.1:8846510-8864952 GCF_001194135.2 Octopus bimaculoides
GGAGGAGGAGGAGAGGAGGAGGAGGAGGAGGAGGAGGAGGAAAGTTGCCGACGACGATGATAACGATGATGACGATGATGTTCATGATCATAATCATGATGGAAAGTGGAGGAGGAGGAAATACAATTCTCAATTTTCACCACTTCTTTGGTATCTGTTCTTCATTTGAGACTGCAAAGTAAATGATCTTCCAATATTTGCGCTTTCTAACTGCAGGATCATATCTCATCTCCACACTCCACTACTATGTTTACTCTCAATGGAGAAATCTTATTAAATTTTGTAATTATCATTCACCAACGGTCGTGATCACACCAATTGTCTGCCGCTTGAAATTCCAAATTTGACTAATGTCCCAATGCCGGCTTTTGCCGATAGAGTTAGGCGTATTCTGATACTGTTTTTGAGCTAGCAAGCTGCATTCGCTTAATAGACGAACATTGTTTTCTTCCACTTTTCTATGTATTCTGTATTTGTTGTCTGACTGGGTTTTTATCAATCTTTCAATCTTTGTCCTAATCAAAATTCTTTTTAGTAGCATGTTACTGGGCACCAGTAATTAATCATTCCGTTTTCTCCGTTCAGGTTTTCATCTCCCTGGCACAGCCAGCATCTTTTACTTCCAGCTTCCTAAGTTTGTAGCATGAATTAGCCAAGTAATTATTTTTCTTTCCAGTTATTTGCTCTGTCATTCTTCTTTCAATTGTTGAAATCTTTCAGTTTCGTTAGCTTCTCCGATATGTCTAGCCGCAGATAACAGTCTTTTTTCATTGTGCACAGAATAGTGTTTTCAAACCTGAAATGGCAACTTCTATGCATAATAAATCGGAAACTCCGAACAAAGACTTATAGATAACAAAAATAGTCAAATAGTGAGAAAACAATGAATATCTCGGTGGGAGCTGGACGATAAATAACAAATAGCAGAAAGATCAATGAATCATCTGAAGGAAATAAGATTTACTTCATACAAGGTGGAGACATTACAGAAGACAGAAACTTGCTTCAACGTTTGAATGAGACAAAAAATTGAGATAGAACGAGATTTTCATGGGAAGTGGAAGTGAAAATCTTCGAGAAGCAGTTAACAAGTTGAATAAACTATTAACAAAAATCAAAGTTGACAATATAACCAGTGTAATTGACCTAACATACTAAGGGGCTTCTGTTGTTGTAAAGATTCGTGTAGTTAAAAGTAGAGCAGAAAAGTGCGGTGAAAGAAAACATCAGTATCATCTTCAAAGAAAATATGACATCAGACACAGAAGGTTAAAGGCTGTCTAAGAAGAGATAAGAAAAATATTCAAACAAATTTGTATAAAAACATTAGATAACACCATAGAATAAATCAGTGTCAACATAACAAGGCTGTTGAGAAACAATGAAAGAAAATTTTACCAACAACTGAACGATGAGAATGGTCATCAAAGGAATAAAATGGTGGAGCAGCAAGAGACTTTTGATCTGATATTTGGCGACAGGAGGTTCAAAACAACGGTGAAGTAGATTTGGTTTCGGAAAATTTTAAAGCAAAATGGAAGATGGGCAACGGCAATATAATATTCAAGAGATCCAAGGCGGAAAGCTGACATAATTGTTACCGTGTCGGAAGAAATGCTTAGAGGCATTTCTTCCGTCTTAGAGATAATAATCAGTTCATCATATGTGTGTCAGTGTGTCCGCGTGTATGGATACCTTCAAATGCCTTACAAATGAAACGATAATTCTTCTTATTTAAACGGTACAGATATTAATATGCAATTTTGCAATTTGAGTGAATAAGTGAGTAGTGTTGGTGATGTGAAGGTCGAAAAATCATATCTAATAAAGAACATGATATCTTTAGAGCTTTAAAGGACAATAAGGCTTATAAGTAACTAGGGATGCGGTAGAATGACAAAACATTAGAAAGACAAATGAAGAAGTTTCCGAAGGATACAAGATAATGGTTTGGAAGACACTTGAAATGAGACTAAAGACAGAATTGCATGAAATACCTAGAAAAGTTAAGTAGTTGTACACAATGTTACTGCACTCCACACAAAATATTAACGACAGTTAACTTTATCAAAGATGTGAAATTATCAGTGGCTCACTAAACGTAGAAAACATCATAAACATCATCATTATTCATCATCATCAACACCATCGTCGTCATCATCATCATCATCATCATCATCATTCATCAACATTTCTCGTCATCATTCATCATCATTATAATCATATCTTCATTATGACCACCATCGTCCACATTATAAGGAAATGTAAACTGATAGGTTTACAGAATTGTTTAACTCTGGACTAAATACTCAAGACTATTTAGTTACCTTTCTTTATCTTCTGAATTGATATACAACCGAGATCTATTTCGGGTTTGGTTAAATAATCAGCACTAGTTTGTTCGCGTTGACAATACAATTTACATGAGAAGTATTTTCGTGGTGTCTAGTCAAACAAAACATCAATATTGTCAAGCTTCAAGTATTGTATTGGTTCATTGTCTCAAAACCTCATTATATTGCAATATCCCAGTCTATTCACATAAACTGGTTTTGTTTGTCACTTAATAGTTTAAACTTTCCAGTTGCCAATACTCTGCAGTAAAAAAAAAACAACAAAAAAACAAATCGTTCTAGACTCTGCTGCTGCTACTATTGCTGCTGCTACTATTGCTGCTGCTGCAATTTCTGCAGCAGCTGCTTCTGTATCTGTTGCTATTGTTAAGGCGAAGATTCTTAAGAGAAGCAGAACAGTGATGAAAAAAGACAAAACAATATATGAGAAAAGAAACAGCTTGCTGCTCAGTAAACAATAATTACAACAATTCTACAAACAGGAGCAACAACAGCTTAAGCACACGGCTAATACTACTGATAATGATAAGCGTTTTTATTTTATTCGGTTCAAGGACTAACACGATGACAAATTACAAAAAGATGGGCGCTTACAACAAGTATGAAAAATGAACGTGAGAAAACAAGAATTCTTTTTTTGTTTTGGAGTTTGTACTCGAAGTATATTTGAAGCTATAAATATTGGTTCAAAGTTTGGCACAAAGCCAGCAATTTGCCACAAAGCCAGCAATTTGGCACAAAGTCAGCAATTTGGCACAAAGCCAGCAATTTGGCACAAAGCCAGGTAAGGGGTAAGTCGATTACACCCACCCCAGTATTGAAAGGGTGCTTATTTTATTGACCACGATTAAAGGCAGCTCAACTTTGGCGGAATTTTAACTGGCTCTCTGTACTAACGATTCTTTCTGCTAGCTCGCCTCATTATATAAAGCTATAAATGTTGACATGTAAATATTGAGTTGAAAGAGCCCTTTGGGTAGGAAAATCGACGGCTGCCCATGGCACACGAACCCACCTCTCCTATAGATATGACATGACCAAGCTTTGAATTTTTCTAGCCAAAACGATTTTTCAGCCTGATATTTACGTGATATATCATATATAGCTTTATATATACTTCGAAATCCAATTTCAAAAATAAATTATTTCACGTTCTCTCGAAAGTTTACAAACGCTTGTGACGTTAACAACAATAAAAACAGATATACTGTAACATGAAATCAGTTCCAATAAGAGAACATCAGCCTAGGGTCAATCAAGAGCTCAGCTTCCCACCCCCATGACTCTGGATTCCACTGAAGGATGCAATGTGTATAGCTATGATTATAGTAACAAATGTTCATTAAAACTATATAATATATTTAGAATAAACATGCTTTATTTTAGTCTATTTTTCCACTTGTCGGTCTGAATTTGAATTTTTCTATTGCATTGAAACCCCTGAAGAACTCTGCGCAGAGGAATATCCTTGTTATGGCTATGGAATATTTATTCACATTAATAATATTCTCATAGTATCGCTTTGAATTTGAATTCTGAATATTTCGTAGAATCAAATATTTTCCAGAGAAAAATACATACATGCAGTTAGAGTTTCTGAGATGAAACGATTCAGTTGATCTCGGTAGATTTTGATAATTTTAACTGCAGGTAATTCCAGCATCATATACAAAACCAGTTATACATTCCCAGTGAACTCTCTGTGCTTCTTTCCAACAATAATGTGTGTCCGCATAATTTTTGCAGCACATTCTCGTTACGAACACAAATACATGTCCAAGGAGCGGCGTATAGAATATATATTTTATTTCAATATACAAATATCTTCTTTTATTTTTCAAAAGCCATGGTTTTAGGACATTTTTTTCATATAGATTATATATTATAATACATATAATGTATATAGCATACATATACTGACATATACATACATATACTTATATATACATGTATGTGTATGTGTGCGTGTGTGTGTGTATGGTGTATGTATGTGTGCGCATACATACATACTTACATACATACACACATGTCTGTATATATAATGAATAGTAGCACATGATTAGGTATGCAACTAATAATAATAGTAATCAATACAGTATATTAGAGTAGAATAATATTTCGAAGCTTCATTTCTCATGGCTGGTGTTCCTGCTTCACCGGAGAACGCGCAATGCCTTCTACATATTTTATAATTAAAATGAAGGCAAGTCACATGCAAAGCGGAAGAAAGATTAAACCATGCCTAAAGCCAAAACATCATGTATTGGAAATAAATACAAATGATATATTTTTAAAATATACACTTACGAAAACTATAAAAGCAAATGTTTGATATAAAGGAATTCAAAGTAAATCCTCATAAATTAAGTGCAGAGTTATGGTTGCAATAATTTTGATTAAGTCAGCTTTCTAGATAGATACCAAAGAATTGTGAACACTCATATTGTAACCATGGAGCTAGTTACGGGATGAAAACAGACCTTGGAGACACTATTCTCTAATAACAGTGAAAATATTGCTTAAATGCAGTTTAGCACTTTTCGGATACGCATTTATAATTGTTTTAGGTAAATGAAATGTTTTTGTTTTTTGTTGGGCAGATAGGGATTCATGATGAATGCGACTAGTGAACTTTAGGGTCATAGATAGAGACACTAGTGCATACAAATATATAAATATATGCGTGTGTGTATGCATGTATGTATGTATGCATGCATGTGTGTATGTATTTACGTAAATATGAATGTGTGTGAAGACATATATATACATATATATACATATATATACATATATACACATATACAGACCTACGCACACACACATGCACGCACATAACAGCATATTCTCACATATAATGCATTAACTTCTGAATAATAGCAATATTTTATCAAAGCTGGTATGATGATAGGCAAACTTCTACCCGACAAAAAAGTAAAAATGTTTCATTTATCTAAAATAATATTAGTATCTGTCCGAAAGGTGCTAAACTGAATTTAAACAATATTTTCACTACATACGTTTAATATCCCCAACTATGTCCCTTTTCTTTATACTTAGAGTATGTTAAAGTACAAATATTTTATATATATACACCTTGCTTTAACAAATATTATTAGACAATATTATGAGACAACAGAGTATCCATCATTGGTGATATGTAGGCACAATATTCGACATACCTCAGTTTACATAAGGACTCGGTAAAACCCTGGAACTTGTGAGGAATGGTTACCTACAACAGACTGTTGTCCAAATCTGTGCTTCCTTCTGAGGCACGGGTCTGTTGGATCTCAAGCATTATTAAATAGATTGACTTTATGCAAACAGAAAACCACTGAAAATATATCGTTGTACTCACTCTCAATATGAAACTAAGATAAAGAGATAAAGAAAACAAACAGAAAACGTTTCTGTAAGGAGAACATAGAAAAAGAAATTAATCTAAGAAGACGTGACATATCGAGAATAAGTGACATTCAAAATATAACATCCTAAATAGCACCTCGAAAAGATACTTTAAAATATAAGATTATGTGCCAGAACAAGTAACTAATAAATAACCAGAGGACATCCTTAGATAATTAGAAACATCTAACAAGACATCTAAAATTAGTATCGACAAGATGGAGTTTTAAAAATAGTGCTGCTTCTATTCGTTTTGGAAAGACGAAACAAAATCCTTAGTAAAAGAAGTAATCCTATTAACAGTAAATAACTGCATACACATACGACCTCACAAACACACCAGAAGGATCAGCGTAGCAATGGCCCATGAAAGAGAAGAAGTAACACAAATAGAATTCCAAAGAAAAATATCAGTGAACTAAACAAAAAAAGAATCGATCATCTATTGAAATGTTAACAATAAATGAGGTAAAATAATAGGGAAAAACAGTAGAGCATCAAGAAAGGAATAAAGAGTTATTCTGACATAACACAAGGTCATTTCCTCGTCAGTAAAGATATAATCAATTAAATTGATCTCATTGTATGTTACTGATGTGTATTTTATTGAGTGAGAATATTTAATGCTGGGTTCCGACAAAGTTGGCCTCAGCAATCCTTTCTAAAATTTCTAGCAGTATGAAACCGTATTTCTCTCAGAGCCTTCATTATAAAGCATTTAATCTTCTTGGATTAAACCTCATGTTTCGTTCCAAGAATATCAAAAAGTATAATCTGTGGCAGGCAATAACTGCGTCGGCAGCTACAATCTGTGTAACAAATAGAAGAAAAGATTAATTAAGAAACAAAAATTTGTAAGGCCTGGATAAAGTACTCAACATCAACTGAGAACTTGATCCCGTGTTACAAATCGATATGAACACAATATCTCAATGCTCTTGTGAGTCGTTTAAATATTCACTGGTCTTATCCTGGGAGTCAGAAAACTTTTACCAAATTAATCACCCAAAACTAATTATAAATATGAATATACTAAACACACACATACACATATACATACATATTCACACATACATACATATACACACACACACATACATATATATATATATAAAACAGATAAATAAGTAACACTTGAAGGACAGGTGTCAAATCAATTACGGCCGTTTCTAACGAAATTTTTAATAGATAAATGTGTACAGTATATCATTATAATAAACTGTTTTCTTCAGATTTACGCGAAGTGAAGAAAAAAAAGCATTCACAAGGAGAATTTAAACTAATTCACGCGGAAAATTAGATACCTCCACAAAAAAGAAGCAAAAACCTTGTTTCTTTTACGAAAATCGTAAAATATGGAAGACTTGTTAGCTGGGATACTTGAGTTGCAAAAACAGCAACAACAACAAATCAAGGAACAACGAGAACAATCACAAGAATTGCAGCATCAAATGTTACAACTAATGAAGCTGATAACCAAGAATGCATTTTCACCTGGCCATATGGTAAATTCTCTAAGCGAAGTCAAATATAACCCCGAAGAAGGAGTAACTTTTGAGGCTTACTCTCGAAGATTTCAACAATTTTTTTTTTTAAAGAATGTCAGGATTGGACGGGCGATATGAAAACGCGTCTAGTGTTAAGGAAACTAAGGACAGGAGAGCAGGAGGAGTTCATATTGCCAAAAAAGCGACCGACATAAATTTCACTGATGCAGTTGACATTTCGTGCGTTTGTAATGTAATGTTCAAATGTTGAACCAAAAGTGAATATTTATGTATTGAAAAATCCATGAATTTATTTGGCACCGAATGTATGGAGAAATTTAATTTATTGGATACACCCACAAGCGCTTTGTGCAATAGCGTAAACGGTCAAACGAGGTCGATGAACTGAAACAAAAAAAAATGAGATGTAGAACATCGTGTAGAACATCAGTAATTTTGGAAGAAATAAAAAGAAATGCGAGAAATGACAAATTTATTAATGAAACAAAAAGAAAACTGTGGTCGACAAAATGAAATAAAGAAAGGTCTGATGCAAAGAGCCGCTACATGTGATGGTGTACTAACGTTTGCTCAGAGGGTGATTATACCACAGACATCCAAAAAAGAATGCTAAAAGATTTTCATGTGAGACACCCAGGCATCTCTAGAATGAAAGCGCTGATGCGAAGTTTCGAATACTGGCCAAGCATGGACAAGGGAGTGGAAAAGCTGGTAAAAGGCTGCAGAGGATGTGCGCTGGTAGCAAAACTATCTACTAAAAAATGTGAACCTTGCCAGAAGTCAAAGTACCATGGTCCCGATTGCATATTGATTTTGCAGGCCCGGTAAATGGATATTATTACTTAATAGTAGCGGACAGCTACACAAAATGACCTGAGGTCGCGAGGTGTAAATGACCAACTTCACACACGGTAATAAACTTCTTACACGAGCTATTTGCAAGATTTGGTGTACCGGATATAATTGTCTCTGATAACGTAACACAGTTTGTATCCTATAGCTTTAAAAAATTCTGTGAGATGCTCGCGTTAGAACTTAAATTATAGCACCGTATCACCCTAGATCGAATAGAAGGGCCGAATGGTTCGCGGACACTTTAAAGAGAGCTTTAACGAAAGTTAGTAAAGAAGCCACGGACAAGGTTGCAATCCAATCATTCTTAAGGGTATACAGAGTAAGTCCGAACCCAAATGCACCAGAAGGAAATTTACCAGCAGAATTAATGTTTGCCAGAAAGGTGAAGTCATCAGTATTCGATAAACTGTTACCAGTGAAGAAAAAAACACGTACTAGTAAAGACATGCCAAAATTCTTTAGAATCGGTGATAAGGTATATGTAAGAATGTACAAAAATGGCAAACAATACAGGGAAGGAAAAATTGTAACAGGCTTAGAAAGAATGATGCATGGTGTAAGAAGCAGAAATGGAATGGAAAGGAGACATAGAAGCAGCTTAAGGAAAATGTCCACTTAATGGGAACTGTCAACGGAAAATCGTAATTTATCGTTTTTTATGTACCTATCCATAATACAAATAGGCGATATATGGGTTCAGCCTCAAACTACTTCAAAATTAGTTAATCTATGCACAAGTACTTTACCTCCAATTTAAAATAAAAGTATTCATCACTAGCTGAGTACATATGTAGCTTGAAATCTAAATCTATTGATTTTAAATTCGAATGGAAAATCAACAATTCAACAAGTGCATATCAAGATGAAAGATTCGAATACCACTTGTTCACATGTGAAGCACTGGAAATTTTATTGGCAGATAAGAATTTATTAAGCAAAAGAATGAAATATTAATTAGCTGTAACTACAAAGTTTCAAGACACTTTATGTGTCGCATAATTAGAAATCTGATTAACAGCTAAGTATTTCACTTTCACCTACTTTAATAGACACTGTTCTCATAATGAAAAACTCGAAGGTAGTGCACTGAGTAACAAATCTTAATGTTGTATTCCTATGATTAGTCTAATTGCGACACACATTTAGCATTTAATAGATTTCGTTCCATGTATTACATCCAAGGAATGAGATTTTACGAAGAAATGATTTGTTGACTTGATTATATAAATATCTTATCTTGTTAAGATCTTCTACATTGTACCTCAAAGCTCCTAAATTTTAATGCACAGTCTTTAATTACTAGCAAAAACAAAACATTTATTTGTTGGTCTGTAATTTATATAGCTTATTACCTTCAAGGATCTCTGCGTTTTTGCAAGTGTGTACACACACACACACACACAAACACACACACACATACACATACACACAAACACACACACACACATACACACACACATACACACAAACACACACACACATACACATACACACAAACACACACACACACACACATACACACACGCACATATATATGCATATGTGTGTATACTCATAGATGTATGTATTCATTGATAAATATCGCTATGCATGTATATATGAACGCGTATGTGTGTGTGTGTATGCATGTATGTATGCATGCATGTAGGTAGGTAGGTAGGTAGGTAGGTAGGTAGGTAGGTAGGTAGGTAGGTAGGTAGGCTTATAAGTGTAATTTTATGAAGGGTCATAAAAAATACCATGGTTAGCAGTTTGTTAGTATGGGTAGATATTCGTGAGTTTATATGCGTGTGTATACGCTTATGTGTATATATAACTTTTGATCGAAAAGTGTCTGCAGCGGTATATATTTATTCTGTTGTGTGTATAAATGTATGTGTGTGTGTCTGCGTGTGTGTGTGTGCGTGTGTGCGTGAGTGTGTGTGTGTGCTTGCATGTAAATGTCTATTTATACATAAACTCAGATAGACAAGCAAACACATAAGTATGTACATTTCTGATTGCTCATATGCAAATATATCTGTGTACGAGAACTGTTTATCTACTTCTATACAAATGGATACGTATTTTTTCTCTAAATGTGTATAGAGCTGTGTGCATACATATGTATGCATACGTTTATGCATATATTTTACGGAGATATTAGTGTGTATGAGCCACGCGCACATATATTTGTAGATATAGATATATCTGTATGTGTGCGTATGCATGTGTGTGTGTGTCTGTACGTATGCATATATATGTCTCTCTCTCTCTCTCTCTCTCTCTCTCTCTCTCTCTCTCTCTCTCTCTCTCTCTCTCTCTCTCTCTCTCTCTACCTGTATGCGTGTATCCGTACATGTGTAACTTGATCTCGGTGCATTATAAAACTATGTTCGTTTGTGCTTGTTTCTACGGAGAATTCTTCACAGATTATGTGCATCTGTTAGTCCATAATAGTCTGGAGAAACCATTCATGTATGCATACAAACATACACATATACGCATGCATACACACAGTCACATCCACTCACACACACACCCGCATGTTTTATAAGTGGCTCGAAATATGCCTGTACCACGATGTTTCTATGTATAAGAACGCATTTTTTTGTATTATCAGTATATCTATATATATAAATTACATTTACTGCAATCCTGGCACGTTATCCCAAATGCATTTAGACAGTCGCAAACATCCGTCTAGTAAGGCCATCAGTGTCTGATTAATATCTCACTTGTCAACGAGCAAGCAGCTTTGCGACCAATAACTTCGATTTTCATATCTCAATGCTACAGACATAGTGTCTGCAATTTATTACATGATTCCATCATTGTTTCGTGTGTGTATGTGTGTGTGTGTGTGTGTATGTGTGTGTATGTGTGTGTGTGTGTGTGTGTGTGTGTGTGTGTGTGTGTGTGCGTGTGTGTGTATTGTATGTATGTATGTATGTATGTATATGGATGTATGTATATCGTCTGTAAATCATAAATCTGAAAGAGAAGCACTCTCTAAGTTATAGGACAGTAGAATAGTTAAAGAATGTTAGTTATGGCCGGTTCACAGGGTCACCCGGGGTTTCAGATCCATAAAGCGCATAGCTTTACACATGTTTCTTCTGGCCCTAATTGCCGGTGGCTTATAACCTGTCTTCGAACTGGAGGGAAACAAGGCCTCGTGGCTAGTTTTCGAACACACAGAGTAGAAAGGTCAAATGTAAGGGATTGTCTCCCTAAGACCACTATCCGGAATCCACCAACTCAGGTTGCGGGAGCCAGGATTTCAGTAGTAATCGCCTGAAGTGTAAGCAAAGTCCAAAGTTTTCTGTCCAGGAATTTAGGATGTTCTTTTATATTCTCGCCCGTTCCGCAATGAATTTGCTCCTGTCAATGCAGGGTCCTGGTTTTACTAGAATTCTTCATGTGATTTACATTTGGAGTCCCCTTGTCCTTCAGACGTCACACGTGGCTGGCCAACAATGTGGCATAACGTCTTACCGCGATCCTACACGAGGATACGAGGATTTGTGGTCGGAGAGGCACTGATTGAATGTTTTTTTCGGAACATTCGATGTATTTCCGAATGCTGCTGTTGGCGTTGCCGTTTCTGCTGTTGTTGCTAACGCTGCTACTTCTGTTGCTGGTGGTGCTGGTGTTGGCGTCGTTAATGTTCCAGAAATACTTACAAGTAGCGCCTCTGCAACCACAAATCCACGTTTAGTATCTCGGAAGGATGTTATGCCACCTCCTTGGCAGCCATGTGTGACGCATGAAGGACGAAGGTACTCCACAGCTCAAGGTTGGTGACATGTCGTTGATAGAAGTGAGATTAATATTCCAGTAACACCAGATGCGTTAAAAGGGAGAATTTTGGGGACTGCGTTGTTGATAGGAAGCTGGTGGAACCTTGCTATGTGGCCGATCTTTGAAGAGACTTACGAGCAAAGGTATGGGGGTGTATACCATGTGTATGAGTGCATATATGTGGGTGCCGAACACCTATGATCGTATATCTGCTCTGTAAGGAGTGGGGTGCACTTGAGTGTAAGCTAGCGTGTGGGTAAGCTAGAGTGTAACCTCTGAGTGTAAGCTAGAGTCGATGACATCAGCTCGTTGGTGCGTATGTGCGTGCTTGCATGGGTGTGTGTACCCATGAGTGCGGGTACATATCAGCCATGGGAGTACACGCATGCGTAGATATGTGTATCAGTTGTATGCATGTGTGCATGTGTGAGTGTGCGTGTGTGTGTACGTGTGTATGTATGCAAATACGTGTGCGCTAGTGCCTGCTAGATACCCCTGTGTACGTGTACGTGTTTAAGATGTATATATAAGTATATATAAGTGCTTTGTATGGACGATTGGTGAATGAGAGTATGTACATTCCTGTCTTTATATGTATACGTTTGAATATTTGCTTGTTTGGAAGAACGTGTATGTGTGCGTGCATGTGATTTCATCCGGTGTGCGCGCGTGTGCGTATACATATATAAGCATGCTTTTGGTATTTGTGCATAAGAGCATGGCGCAAGCATGCACGTATTCGCTCACACACGTACACAACACCATGTCACTCGCCTCGGTCAATGGCAGCGCAGTTTGCGGTAGCCATATTGAACTTCCAGCATCGTTTCCTTTCGGTTAACTATGTCCGACAATCTAGGTTTCTGCAGAGAGAGAGAGAGAGAGAGAGAGAGAGAGAGAGAGAGAGAGAGAGAGAGAGAGAGAGAGAGAGAGAGAGAGAGAGAGAGAGAAACCAAAGCTAATAAACCGGCTATAGTCGTCAGAGATCGTCAAGCAAAGACTGCTTCCTTATCGATGTATCAATTCTAACAGATAACAATCTATCTCTAAAAGAAACAGAGACACTCACAAAATACAAAGAGCTGGAAATAGAGATAACACGAATGTGGAGCCTTAAAAGAGAAACAATCTCTATAATAATAGGTGCCTTAGGTATGATTTTAAAAAATACAGACAAATACATAACCAAAACACCAGAACTTACGAATATATATAACATACAGAAAAAAGCGCTACTAGGCACCACATACATCCTACATAAAGCGCTTTCAGTACAGTGACAGTAACAACACCAAGACAGACCACAGTACATACCCAAGGCACACAGAGGTTCACTCGGCAGTGCAGTGATAGCACGTGATAAATATAAGACTACTGACTAATGATATTAATAATGATAATAATAATAACAACAACAACAACAACAACAACAACAACAACAATAATAATAATAATAATAATAATAATAATAATAACAACAACAACAACAACAACAACAATAATAATAATAATAATAATAATAATAATAATAATAATAATAATAATAATAATAATAATAAGCCATCTCAAGAAACTGGAGTATATATATATACAAAAAAATAATATTTTAATAACATATACATTCATATTCATACAAGACCTCTCTCCCTCTCTCTCTCTCTCTCTCTCTCTCTCTATATATATATATATATATATATATATATATATATATATATGTATGTATGTATGTATTTATATTATCTTAGTTGAGAAACTTCGATAAGGTAGATATGTTAATAGTTACCAGGGCAGCAAAATTCACAAAGAAACTGGGATATTATACCTGGTTAAGAGGTAGAAATTCCATGTTAAAGTGATGTATTTTGAGTTGATATAATAAAGAATAAATGGAACAAAACGCATATAATAAATAAGTTCCTTTAATTCCGACACATGTTTCGAAAATTACATGCCCTCTATTTTAAAGGAATAAAAGATATTATTATACATGTCATTTTCTCTTCAGGGATCCATTCTTTAAATGCAAGACATTCCGCCTTCAAAAATTATACGGGTATTTTTTAAAAATTCATTCAATAAATTATGTTTTACATTACCTATACACTAATAGAATAAACTAACGGTTTTCCAAACTGTGAATTGAAACTTAAAAGGGTAAGGGAGAGACTTTGCAAATGAAAATGGAATACTCCGCAGTGAATGCAATAAATATTTAAATCTGTGAAGAATTGGAGGCCATGAATGCAATATATATTTAAATTTGCGAGAAATTAGAGTTTAAAAAATTCAATAAAATTGAGAAGTCGAAATTAAACGAAATTTCTTAAAACATGACTTTATAAAAATATTTCCAGACGGTCAACCCTTTAACAATTGCCTTCTTTTAGTACTTTTAGCAATTGTCACATACCTCATTAATAAGGAACTTTCTCTATTATAGTATAAATTATTCTACCTAGATCAGTGTCTTTGATATATTTTAGAAATATTTTATAAACCCATTTCCAAAGGTATCTTTATCTTTATTTCATATTTTTTTCAATTAGTATTTGATGCACATATTTTAATTATTTTATATAGTATCATGATAACAACATATCTAAGAATACTTTTCGATATACCAATATGATTTATAATCCTTATTTCATGTTATCTTATTTCGATATATCTTTATTTTTATATCTGTTAAGTATTGGCCACCCTTATCATGTACGTGTGTGTGTGTGTGTATGCATGTATGTATGTATGCATGTATGTATGTTTGCATGTATGTATGTATGTGTGTACATATGTAATTAATGGGAACGATATGACATAAGAAAATTATCTTCTCACCTATTATGTAACTAAGATATTTTGCGTGCCAGACACAGAGATACTACTAGGTCTTTCGACCTAGAAGAGATAGCTGAACCTCTCTTAAAGCACACCTTACCGCTTTAGTAAAAGAAAGGCACATTACTCAATGTATTCGTTGCCAGACGTGCATAAATATGAAATGATCACGAATAGAACAAATTTGAAGATATGTTTGACCAATCAGAGATGATTTGGGCTTAACTAACAAGAAGCAATATTATCGAAATATACATTTGAAGACAATTCCTTTTACTTATATAACTCATAAGGACGGTATAAGAATTTCGCAGTACCTTCGCTACACTGCTATATAATCGATAAATTTTGCTTTAATAGGAACTTAACATGAGCAATGCGATTTACATAAATATAATTTATTACAGTTTCTCCCGAAATAAGTACATGGTCTTCTAGCTAAGAAAATCAATCAACAAAATCAAACATCCGTAGATTGTAACCAGTACTAGTAGCCAGTTTGAAAAGTAGTTCCATGATTTCGTTAATTCTCTTTATCTCGTCTGTCTCTCAAACAGTTTATCACTTTTAATTAACTTTAATTAACAATTTACTAAACTGTTTGTCAGTTTTAATTAACTAAAATACAATACAATTAGCCGTAGCTGTGTAATGTTTGGGGTAAGACACAGGATATAAGAAGAGTGTTTTAATTAGAAACTGAACACACTCTCTTCTTCAATCATCCGTTTTCCTTTTTAAATAAACTCAATTATGCTCTATCCTTTTCTCTGTCTCTCTTCCTCTCTTTCTCTCTCTCTCTCTCTCTCTCTCTTTCTCTCTGTATGCATACATACATATATATATACATACATACATAGACAGACAGACAGAGAGAGACAGACAGAGAGACAGATAGATAGATAGATAGATAGATAGATAGATAGATAGATAGATAGATAGATAGATAGATAGATAGATAGATAGATACGCACACAAATATGTGCCCGCATATGGGCATAAAGTATAAAATTCAAAAACTTATTTCCACATGTTGTCCCCTTCTTTGACATTTCGTTTGTATGTATGTTTTCATGTATGTTTGTATATATAAATATGTATACTTCACGTTTAAGGTTCTGATGAAACTATAAACTTTTACTCAGACATTCAAAGATGAGTTCACCGCATCTTATAGTGGAAACAGCTGTAAGCTGATGAAGTTCATTATCGTTTATTTCTTTGTCACCTCTTATATAAATATTTATTTAGATAGATATGTATATGCGCGCGCGCGCATGTGTGTACGTGTGTTTATGCATGTATGTATGTACACAGACATGAAAGAAGTAAACAGACACCCTTATAATCATTAAAATTTATTTAAATCTGAAATTATACATTCAAATTATTTGTTAGTTGTTATAATATGAACATTTAATATTTAGTAGACATGCTCTTTGCATTTTTCAATGTAAGGGCCCTATTAGACATGTTACTGATCAGATGGTGAATATTCTCTTGCAGAATGTCTTGCTAAGTTTCATGCAATAATCTCAAAAGATCTGGCTTTGAAGATGCTTTCTTGTTCTGTTTATGAAATGTCCTATCCATTATGCCCCAGAGGTGTTCTATAGCATTCATATCTGGTGACTAGCTTGGCTATAGAAGCTTTCTAATACTATTCTTTTCCAACAAATCTTGGGTCATTTTAACCGTGTGACAAAGAATCCCATCTTCCATAAATTGAGAAGTTTAGAAGGAGTCCTTTCTGCAATATGGAGACATATTTATTTGAGTTTATCTTTCCCACACACTCCACCAGCTCTGTTCAACCATTGCTCCAAATTTTTTTCCAGACCATCACAGAATAGCTGCTGTGTTTCACTGCTGGTTGCAATCTTTTTTGCATCAAATTCTTGATCACACAGTCTCCAGACCCACACTCGACCACTGTTAGGAAATACAGTAAATCTGGACTCATCAGAGAATATAACAGTGTCCCAAAATGCTAATGGCCTCTCCACCATCTCACTTTTCTCCTCTTCATATTGGTTGGTCAAAGATGTGGCTTCCGTCTTCCTGCTCTGCCATAGTAACCAAGTTTGTGGGGATACCTGACAGCTGTTGTGGGACTGATATCAACTTGCTCTGCTACGTCAGAAGTCTTGTAACGGGGATTATCCTCCACACTTCTCTTAGCAAAGAGAAGGGTCCTGTCAGAGGGCCATGGTTGATCTGGATAAGGTGATGTGGACTCCTTCCCCTCTCTGGTGAATTGAACAATCACTCTATCAACTGTAGAAAGCAGGATCCCAAGGTTTCTTGCGATTTTATGCTGACTATATCCACATTCAGAATGACCCACAATACGGCCTTTTTGAAATTCAGACAGTTCCAAGGCTTCTTTTGTACATGGCATGATTAAACAGTCACATATAGAATCTGAAACATGAAAATGTCAATTAATAAGAAATATAAATTCTTACAAATTAGAATAAACGGAAAACTATGTTTAATGGGATGTCTATTTACTTATAACATGTGTGTATGTATGTATGTATGTATGTATGTATGTATGTATGTATGTATGTATGTATGCATGTGTGTATGTATGTATATACAGAATGCGAGAGATGTTTTATGGCATCTGATAATTTCTTTAAATAACTCTAATCTAGTAAAAAAAAAAAAACAAATGTATTTTAATACAATTTGTGTACATGTTATCGATAATCTTTCTTATTAGATTATATTATGGATCTGCCTTTAGCTTGGATCTGCCATTATTCATTTCGAGCATCATCTAGATAATGGAGACCTTGAGTGCTGCTATGATATTGGGAAAATGTCGAATGGTCTCCCTTTCAACAACGTTCCTGTAATATTAAGCCATGGAATTTAAATCTGGGGATTTCAGAGGCCACACGTTTAGCGTCACATGATACTGAACATTGTCTGACATCAATTCTTGTGTTATGTGGGCCTTGTGTGAAGGTTCTGAGTGCTACTGAAATACATATGTCCTTCCACTACGTACATCATTTATCCAGGGCTTAACAATTGTTTCCTGTTCCACAACATATCCAACAGCATTAATTCTAGAATACCGTAGAAAGATATGAGGCGGCATGAAATAACTTTCGTTACTCACATTTCCTAAAGCCGTCACAGTGCGTCACTCTGGGAACTTCAGAAAGATCTGCACATAACCATCTGCCAATCCTTCTGTTAGACTTTTGATCTTGACTGAAGTATTTTTTCTGATGAGAGGGTTTAGTAATAGCATGGCAAGGGTCAAACAGGTTCCCTATGTTTTTGCAGACATGAACTGACCTCTTCTTAGTACATACGATACGTAGCGAATGACCTCGTACATAATTAATTGAACCTCCTGCATTTTCTTTTACCCAAAGCCAGGAAACTTTTCAGCACCCCTCCATGGTAAGATTATCAAAAAAAAAAAAAAAACTAAATACTCCATCTGGTGGGAGATAAATATTATTTAATAAACACAATATATGTTTTTATGAGATATTATTAGTTTCATGCGATGAAAGCAGCTCAGCATTTTATAATATGACTGGTGCCTTCACGCAATTCCCAGCTTCGGGATTATGTGAAGTTACCACACGTGTTAAAAATGCTGTCTGAGATGATTTCATCGCATGAAATCATTAGTAACTCATAAAAATATATACTGTGTTTTCCAAATAAGATATA
>NC_068990.1:8865047-8872333 GCF_001194135.2 Octopus bimaculoides
TATATATATATATATATATATATATATGCGTATGTGTGTTTGTGCGTTTTAGAACGGTTGTGAATTGAGTGGCAATTGTCAGGTACTTTTAGTCTGATGAGTGACTATGTCGCACAGTACTTCTCAAATAATTTTAATTATCACAACTGCTGTCAACAGCATAATAAGCTACTTGCACAAAAGGCATTTTATGAACATAATATGGAATATCAAAACATTTCGATCAGGAATATTATTAGATGATAAAAATTGAAAGTATTTTTTTTCAAAATTAGGGCAATTAAATGGTGTATCTGTTGCCCCTTCCCAACCTCTTTGTCGCCAGTAGCCATATAAATTTGAGAAACACTCGTTTTATTGCTATTTATGTAAATTTATCATTGTTATATAATACTATCTATTTTTTAATAGATTTTGCATATATTTTTATCGATTCAAAATACAGACAGTATTAGCGTTAAAACAATGATTGTTTTATTGTAAAATTTAAATATTTTGAAAATATTTTGAAAATACCCATTGCAGCTCTTCACGTCTGAATGGTTAACTATATGGTACAAAGTATTAATGCATATAGTTAGAATAAATAATCTGATGAATAACTAGATGAAGAGAAACAGACATTGAACTCGTTCATAAATATACTCTCAAGTTCATACAAATCTAAAGAGAAGAGTAATAAGTGGTCGATATTGTTGTATGTATGTTATATATAATTATATAATGTGCTTAAGAGAGATAATTCTGTAATAGCTTTATATATTTTCATTACAAGATATAATTATTCTACGGGCGAATAGGTTTTTGGAGACATTGAGCATGATAGACTGTAATTATTATAGATTTATATCTATAATACTGTATACATATCTGATGAATTAATGCTAGTTTCCAGGAGGGAAAATGCCGGTAGTTTAATAACAAAGTGCTACACCACTAAACATTGCGATAATGTGTTCGAAATCTGCATTTATAAACTGTTGTGTCGACGCCCCCAGGCGAAGAAGTAGGATCTCCCAAGACATATAAATAGAGGTAGTCTGGCCGTGGTAGGTGTGTTGAGTAGCAGTCGAGTAGCAGTTGTGTAGCGGTTGAGTAGAGATCATCCGAAGGTGATAGGTAGCAGTAGCTTGAGACATAACATAAACATATTCAGAGGAAACTAGTCTTAATCTGCTTTCGCAAATATTATTCCCTGAAGTTCGCAAATTTGGACAGATTTGTATATAGGAGAGTGAAGAGAATATTGACGTTAGGAGTATGACCCTTCATTTATGCTTCCTCCCTTAATGAAAAATTGGATGAACCGATAATTAAACTGCCGTTGTAGCTAGCTGCAAATGTGTCAACTACTCAGTGAGAGGTTTTCATTTGCATGATACTAGTTGTGATGTGGTGCCTTCATAACTGTTGGTCCAGAAATATCAGGAGAAGATTATATATATGTAACACGACGTCTAGCTAACATCAGAAAGACACAATTAATGATGGAAGACAAGGTGTCAAACTGGCAGAATCGTTACGACGCCAAACAAAATGCTTAGCGGTATTTCCTCCGACTTTACGCGCCGAGTTCAAATTCCTCCGAGGTGGACTTTGCTTTTCATCATTTCGGATCGATAAATAAGTACCAGTTGAGCACTGGAGTCGATGAAATCGACTTACCCACTACCCCAAACATTAGTGACCTTGAGCTAAAATTTGAAACTAAAATGAATGATAGATTTTCATTATATACTTGACAGGCGAGTGTCATTGACTTTTTCAACACGCACACACACACACACACACACACACACACACACACACACGTACACACACACACACATATACACACACACACACACATATATACACACACACACACACACACATATATATATATATATATATACGACGGGCTTCTTTTAGTTTCCATCTACCAAATCCACTCACAAGGCTTTGGTCGGCCCGAGGCTATAGTAGAAGACACTTGCCCAAGGTGCCACGCAGTTGGACTGAACCCAGAACCATGTGGTTGGTAAGCAAGCTACATACATACATACATACATACATATATATTCCAAAGTATGTACATCTGTCTCTTGGCATGTTCTACTCCGCACATATACGAATTTCTCCATTCTGCAAGTGTGTAGGATTTATTATAGTTTTAAGACAAACAGGCCACTATGACAGGATGATTCGAATATATATTTATGGCATAGTACTGTGCTTCGGGAGTACTCAACTTACTTCACTCTCACATGTAAATAGACTCCACTAACATTATCCCCACCATCACCACCTACACCAATGACAACGACATTACTACCATTATTTTATTATCAAGACAACTAGAAAAAACTCAACATGGTGGAAAACAAATAACATATTTCCTTCAAGTCACATTTTGCCTACTTAAAAAAGCGTTGGACATATTGACTAGTTTGGTCTTAGATAAAATTACTCGACTGTAAAATGTATAGACATGGATGGAATTTCGTTATCTGCGGGTAAAGAGTGCCAATAATTACAACGTTGTTATGGTTACCTATCATCGTTATCATTGTGAATAATGTTGGGCTTAAAAAATATTGAGAACCTCGACTAAAGCAGTCTTATAACGCTAATGTAGTTGATCAAGCGTTTATAGAGAGGAGGTCGATCTGTGCTTATCCAGAATTCCGATACGTCTTGTTTTAGTAGAGTCTTGGATCGCAAAGCGCTCCTTCGGCGAAGCAAACCGAGTAAACAGAATATACAAAATTGTCACGCAATGATGCGCTGGCAAACTCAGAGTTCTCATAAAGGTCGCAAAATAAAATCTCCTGATAAAGTTGCTGGTGCTGTTGTTATTATTTTTCTTTTGCACCCAGATCGTTTTTTTTTTATCAATCAATCAGATATAATGGCAGACAATTTGTTGTCCAGATATCACATGAATTATTTTGCAAGACATATCATGCCATTGCTTAGCTGAAGAGAATGCTATATGCCCCGTCATTCATTAGTTAATCTTATAAGTTTTATGGTATCGGCCAAGACACGTTGTACTCTCTCTCTCTCTCTCTTTCTCTCCTCCTCTCTCTCCTTCTCTCCTCCTCTCTCTCTCCCTTTATCCTCTGTACAGTCTACTTCTGTACCTGTTGCTGATGTTTTACCCAAAGTTATCCCCCATAGAATTGTCTTATGATTAAAGGTATCCAAGCTGTGACCATTTTGTCTATTTGCATATGGTGGATGATATTGTACAATCTGTAAGTTAGTGTAGGGATTCGAGGATGAGCTATTTCCTATTTCTAGCAAGTTGAGCGTCAACGTAGAGGTTCCCTAGCTTATTCAAGGCTTCTGTACACGCCCATGTTCCAGACTGAAGACGGTTGAAGTGAACTCACCTGTGTGCGACAGTTATTTTTAATGGTAATGGTGTTGTCGATGATGAGTAAAATCAAAGAATTATGAAACTTTCTGCAGTAACTCCAACAAAACTGCAGTAAATAAAGTTTGTTGACGTTTGTTGAAAGATGAACCTTAAAACATTTGAAATCTAGTCGACGTCCATATTGAAATTATAATGGAAACTATAAAGGAACCCAGACGACTATTAGCATCTTGCAAATTACTTTCTTATTTTCTTCAAATAATTAAGGTTAAAAATAGTTTCCATACTGGTTCTATGTGTTATGAAGTATGGAACTAGTAAGTTTCAAAGTATTAAACATTTGTTTTCTCCGATTGCTGCAAGAATGTTCTATTTATAACCTCTGCATCTCCACAAAATAAATATCTTTAATTTCTTACATTGGCTCAGTACCAGGAATTTATTGGGAAACGAGAATAATCAAATCTCAGTATATTGTTGGCACCTATTCTTTCAACTTTAGAGAAAATTAAAGGGAAAGATGCCCCAGAGTTTGATCTGAACAGTTTGTCTCCTTTAGGAGACAAACTATTGTGATAAATAATTTATCTCACAACTCCATCGGTTCAGTCTACTCCAGATTCATATACATACGAACATACATATAAACATATGTACCTACTTACGTACACACGCATTTATGAAATATTTAGATATATAGATAGATATGGATACAAATATACACTTCCTTCACCAGCTCTCGGCTAGAATGCCCAGCAATTTTCATGGTGCCAAGCAGGATTGCTGCTATCAAGGAATGATGGCGTCCATACTATAGCAATCTGGGTATAAGTATATCCACTCCAACCATGCGGCAACTAATTTGTCTTCCTCGTCATTCCTCCCTCTCTCTTTTCTCTCTCTCTCTCTCTCTCTCTCTCTCTCTCTCATATATATAAGTGTGTGTGTGTGTGTGTGGAGAGAGAGACAGAGATAGATCGATAGATAGATAGATAGATAGATAGATAGATAGATAGACAGACAGACAGACAGACAGGTAGATAGACAGATAGATAGACACACAAAGAGAAACAGAAGAGAGGGAGAGAGGGAAGAGGGGGAAAGAGAGCGAGAAAGGGGGAGAAAGGGATAGTGAAAATGAATACGAAATCAAAACTGTTGTTGTACGGCTGGAATAAATACAGTTACACCCAGAATGGTTACAGATGCATGGATGAAGAGGGAGTAGTGCTAGAGTATGAGCCGAAACTTTCATTGGTTGTAGCATTCCTGCTTGGAGCGCTACAAAGTGCCAAAACCGTTCCGCACTCCAGTCGACAGCTAATGAAACGAATGTTCTGCCATGCAAGCGGTAAAATATTAATCTTCATCTTTTATCTCTCTTCAAAAGTAATGCTAAGTACGAGAAATTGGAGGAGTGTTGTAGCAGTAGTCATTAAGGGAAGTTATTCAAGACATTAGAAATAGCTGTTGTTAGAAGCTGCCTTCATCATTTTGGGTTAGAAGTAGCTACACCGTCAGTTAACAAAAATGTTCAACATAGTAAATATACAGAGTTATAAACTATCATATCATTCGTTTTGTATACAGTTGAGACTCGGAATTATCTACTGTAAACATCAAAAGTTGTGTATAATTGATATCTTTCATTGATACAAAGACACAACATTTATGGTGTCATAGTTAGTTTAATCAATATCAGTATCTGACTTGCTCTTATCTCCTCAAACTACAAAGGATTTGTCTTCAGAAGCTTGAAAGTGAAACGACTGAGAAGTATATTGTCTGCTATTCTAGTCATTCTTTGAATTCCCTGATATTGTCGTTCTGTATAATAAGCAACTGCTTACTTCAATTTGAAGTGCTAACCCCAAATTCTGCCAATACAAAAGATAACCACGTTAAGCTTACTTAGCTAGATTTTGTGATGACGAAAATGTAAGAGTTTAGATCACGCTCCACTAATCTTAAATTTCTTAAAGGATTCACGGAAAGGAGCGACGTTATCAGAGCAGCTGCATTAGGAAAATTAGTTTCCTCTTCTACATTAAGCATTATTTATTGAAATAGTATTAAGCCTAGAGATGTACAGCTAACAATAGAAAGCCGATCTAACCACCTTGCTGTATAATAATTTCTTCTGTCTACATCTGATTTTAAATTCCCCCTGGGTAAACTTTGTGTTTTATTCATTTCAGGTTGTTAACGTAAAGAACAGAAATATATTATGACAGACTTGATTCAGGTCTAACTTTGGACAGTTTCACGAACGCCATTCAAGAAGCAATGAAAACCAACCTTTACTTCCCTCCATTTCTAAAAGTAGAATCTTAGTTTGACATGCCGTTCATGGTGTAGTTCAACTAAATTGACTTCAACAGAAACCGAAATTAGGTCGGGATTCAATTTGTCTGAAGCTTTTATCCCTTACAAAACAACTATTGCATTTAAAATTTGCTGCTATATTTGCGTATCAACACATAATTATCTGCAAAGAGATTTCTTCACAAAAAATGTAATTTAGTGACTTGGATCTTTGCTCTGAATTTGAACACTGTCACGTATACATACCTGTTTCTCTGAATATATTTCATTGATTTTATATTGAAATATATAAGTCACGTAATGTGACTGATCGTCAGAACACAACCGAAAACTCTGTTCCTTTTTTAATATACGAATGGAAAATTAACTTGACCAATCATATTCTCAACTTAATTTTTTTTTATATATTCATCCGTGACAACACTGCATGTATAAAGTACGTGACAAAATGAGTGAATGAATCATTTAGCTTGTAAAGCGAGAACAGATCTATAAGGCGTTTCCTTTATTGTGTATGCGGACATGAGTGTAAACATATAGACATGACAGAAATAATAGAACTTTAAATAGAGAAAAATAATAGAGATTTAAATAAACAAAACAAAAAAAGCATATGGTATTTGAAAACAGCCCTTTATGTCATGGGTTTGCGTCTTACTCAGTCTTTGTTTTCCGAGAGCGATAAAATAAGACCCAGTCCAGAAATACCGAGTTCGACAGTCGACTACAGCATTGAAGGTGAAGATCTACACACACACACACATACACACATTCACGAAGGCACACAAATAAATATACATGTTTAGGATAGTTTCTGCATGCGTAACTATGTGCAATGAGTGTTATCTGTTTACATGCATGGATATACATAATTTAGACAAATAGCCGGAAGGAAGAATAATGAAAGGAACTAATATAACGAGTACCTGTGCGAATGAGTTTGTATATAGTATTGTCACAGTTAAATGGCTGGAACAAATAAAAGAATTACATAACTTAAATGCATGCGCGTGTGTGAACGCATCCCAGCATGGCCGCAGTCAAATGACTTGAACGAACCAGTGAAAGCATAAAAGTGTGTGCGTGCGAGAGCGTGAGTGTGTGTGTCCCCAAATAAGTCCTGTGCGGCAGCGTGACGAACTATGTGATTTTTCATGAAGGGAAAGCGGTGAGCTTGCAGAATCATTAATACGCCAGGAAGAATGCCAAGGGTTATTTTGTCTGTTTTAACATTCTGCCAAAATTGACTTAACCTTCCATCCTTGCGGGGTTGATAAAATAAGTACGATGCTCCAATGATTCTATTAATTTTCTTCTTCGCTTCCTATGAAGTTAATCTTCATCATTCTTATTCTCAAAATGATAACATTGATGATGTTATTTCTTTGGATGAGATAATATTTAAACGTTTCCTTAGTAACATTTCAACCACAATTCTCCATTATTTTTTCATTTATCATTACTTTGTCTTATTTCTCTTCTCTGTCTTACCCCGCGTATCCTTTAACACTAGGATTCTTTCTCTCTCTCTCTCTCTCTCTCTCTCTCTCTCTCTCTCTCTCTCTCTATCTATCTATCTCTCTCTCTCTCTCTCTCT
>NC_068990.1:8872470-8876805 GCF_001194135.2 Octopus bimaculoides
TCTCTCTCTCTCTCTCTCTCCCTCTCTCTCCCCCCTCCCCCTCTCTCTTTCTCTCACTCGCTCATTCGCTCTTGTATTTCAACTCCTAAATCTCATGTTTATTTCTGCTTCCTCTTCAGCTCTGTCGTCCTATATATGCTATTATTCTCATCCACTCTTTTCTTTTTCAGCTTCATTCCAATCTCTTCTAATTCATCTTAGACCTCTCATGCTTCTCCTTTTCATCTTATATTCCATGCCACCACCCCCTCGCTCACCTTCAACTCCTTTTATTTAAACCTCTTCTCCCTCACCTGGCACCACTTGTATGACTCCTTGTGGTCCCGTTAAAGGAGCATGCTTAATACAACAGCACCATTATATAACAATGTAAAACTGCTTCAATAGACGAGATGTTCTTGGCCCTTATCGATTCTAGTTGCTTGATTTTCTAGAATTGTTTAGTTCCATCAGCTTTAGTTGGGTTTCCATTGAGTCTGGAAACCACTCAACTGAAGTGGACAGTATCTGGATACTTCTATTGCTTTTATAACAATCAAACAGTATAACTAGAAAAATAAGCGTACATTACGGAATATAACTTAAAAGTGCATTGATTGAATGAGATTCAATATTTTATATAATTCTTCATGTGTATGTGTTTAGAACGTATGTATACGTCAATGCCGATTGTATAAATTCATGTTTATACATAAATTATACGCATACAGAAAAACGAGGAAACAATTATACACTCACCCACGCACTCACTCCTTTTCTCGTTATTTATCTCTCTCTATCTCTCTCAGTCACACACATACACATATACACATTCACACAGACACACAAACATATATACATGTTTATGATAGTTTATGCATGCGTGTGTAACTATGTGTAAAGTGTGTTATCAGCTTACATGCATGACTATACAAGATTTAGACAAATAGCCAGAATGAAGAACAATGAAAAAGACTAATATAACACGTACATGTAAGGGCGGGCTTGTATATAGAGAATGATATAAAACCCAATATAGAGAGCGAAATAGATTTTGGGGGTAGTTATTAAAGTGTAACTATAAGAACATACATTCAAAAGTCGTTTAGGCATATACGTCCGTATAAATTTATACACACACACACACACACACACACACACACACACACACACACATATATATATATATATATATATATATATATATATATATACACTATTACATATATTTATATATAGGTATATATATATGTTTCTATATATGTACATAAATAGATACAATGATATACATAAACTCGCCTATATATATATATGAAAAGGAAATAGATAGATAGATAGATAGATAGATAGATAGATAGATAGATAGATAGATAGATAGATAGATAGATAGATAGATAGATAGGTAGATAGATAGATAGATAGATAGATTGATCGATTGATTGATTGATTGATTGTTGGATATGGACAAACATGTGCGGCTGCTTGTGTGAGTAAATGACCATAGAAAAGCAATTAAGTAGAGAAATTTTGAGTTTCAGAAGACAATTGATGGGAATAAATGCAGTAAATTACAAACGTTCATGTGTATGCATATATATGTGTGTATGTGTGTGTGTGTGTGTGTGTGTGTGTGTATTTATATATATGTGCGTGTGTTTGAGTGTACATATATATACATATATACATATGTTATATGGTTATATGCGTGTGTGTTTATATATATACATGTATGCATACATACATGTATATATATGTGGAGAGAGAAAGAGAGTGAGAGAGAAAGAGGCAGGGACACAGACAGAAGTATATAGATCTAAATTGATATGATTAGATTCACAAATATTCATATCCATATAAGCATGCATGTATACGTATATAATATATGTGTGAGTTTGTTTACGCGCGTGCACTGCGCATCCATGTTAATGTGAACCTGGTAAACTCTGTGGAATGTCTGTTTGTTTATGAATAAACAATTAGCACAGCTAAGATAAGTTCTCCCCGCTTCATCGTGATTATTTCAGTAGAAAATCTTCTCACTGCACCATCTGCAGAAACTAACTCAACTATAGTAACAGAGGTTATTGATTTGACTGGAGGCCACTGAAATGGAATATCAAAGATAAATGTTTTGTTCTCTATAATGTAGTCCAGTATAAAGTTTTGTATATGGACTCGTGTGTGTACACTTGCGTGGTGAACTAGTTCGTTATGCCATGGCTAGGTCCAGACTCTATACCATTAGGCGGCACCTCGGGCAAGTGTCTTCTACCATAAACTTGAAGTTATCCAACACTAAGTGAATTGAATTTTATAATGCTGTAGTATGGCTGCTCTCTTATAACTGAACCCACATGTGTGCGTGAGCTTATGTGTGTGTATGTTTGTGGGTGTGTGTATGTTTGTGGGTGTGTGTATGTTTGTGTGTGTGTATGTTTGTGTGTGTGTGTGTGTGTGTTTGTGGGTGTGTGTATGTTTGTGTGTGTGTATGTTTGTGTGTGTGTGTTTGTGTGTGTGTGTGTTTGTGTGTGTGTGTGTTTTTATATATAAATATAGTGCCCCAGCATGGCCACAGCCTCAGGGCTGAAACGTGTAAAAGAATAAAAGAATATATAAATGTGTGTGTGTGTGCGTGTGTGTGTGCGTGCGTGTGCGTGTGTGTGTGCGTGTGTGTGTGTGTGTGTGTGCGTGTGTGTGTGCGTGTGTGTATAAGTATGTATGTATGCATACATATAGATGTGTAGCGTACACTCGAGTGAAATTCTTCTCCCCTCTTTTGTATATACATACATACGAACGTAGTAGATAACAGCTAGCCTTTGGCCGCATTTTGGACCCTGCTGCGTCCACTACTCTGATACGTTGGTATTGTAGCTTTGAGCCTACAACTTCTTATAAAACTCCAGCCTCTCCCCGTTTCGATGTCTTTCAGTTCCAGACCTATTAAAGTCTAGCTACAGACCACACAAGACACTGCCAGTTCCAGCGACAACACAACAGCAGCCACGTGGAGACTCTCCAACTTCGTCCAACAGCATTCGGCGACCTCCATCTCCGTCGCCACCATTCGACCCAACGTCAACATCTCTCTACGTTCTCGCACTGGTTACAACACTGCACTGTTCGTAAATTACTTCACCATGGATCAACAGTGAATTTGCAACCTGCGAGAATTCCTGTACCAAGTGACCAAGGCAGCAGCATAAAAGCCACGACTTCACGTACGACATGTACCACAACCGGCTCTGCATCATCGCCACAACTTCTTGATACAGTATTTCAACTATCGTGTACAATTAACAGTATTCAGTATTTTCATTTCTACTCTGTGTATAAAGCTGCAGCTTTTGCGGTTTGGGGAGGTATATTCAGTTATATGGACCCCATACGTTATTAATCCTTAGTGCAGTCACTGTGGAAATAAGAAAGACTAAGTCGGACTCGGTGAAGATTAAACACATATCAGCAAGGAGGAGATTCGTGAAATTCTTTTTCCATCGACACCAAGTATCAGTCTGCTTATGGACGATACTATTGACATGTGATCTTCGTAACTTTCCTTAGAATAGAAACATGACCATCGTCTTCACTTATCAGATGATTATCTTTTGCCTCACAGTACTCAACATGAATGAAACTAAATAATTAAAGGAAACTTTCGGCATCAGACATGCTCGTCATTTTTATCTAATTGGTATTCAATCAGTACGTCAGGCAAAATCATAATTACAAACCATAATTTACTAACCGCCAGAATTTATTTACAGATCAGTAGTAGAATTTAACGAATACTTTGCAACCTATTACAGCCAGGTCACTCACCTCCCAACCTTTCTAATGACGTCTATTTCCTCACAGATCGTTAAAACACTTCTAGTAACTAATGTCGCCAAATACTGATTTAACCAATTCTATAACTGTTATGACATGCTGATCATGTGCTCATTTATTGGACATACACAGCTATAATCACTGTTATAAGTATTAACTACTTCAAAACCTATTAATCCGGATTGCTTAGCTTCAGTCAGTTCGTTAACTATGAATTCAAATACATATAGATGTGTACGTACGTATGTATGTATGTATGTCTGTAAATATTTATGTATTTCTGTATATATTTATGCATGTACGTATGTATATATTTATATGTGTGTGTATAAAGATAGACAGACAGACAGACAGACAGACAGGACAGACAGATAGACAGATAGACAGACAGATAGGCAGACAGACAGACAGACAGATAGATAGATAGATAGATAGATAGATAGATAGATAGATAGATAGATAGCTTTTTATTATAGCCAGACAGGGCTAAATACAGAAAATGGACAAATTACAAAGTAGAGCTTT
>NC_068990.1:8876840-8877069 GCF_001194135.2 Octopus bimaculoides
AATTTCGATCAAAAGGGATCGCGGAAAAAAGGGGGGGGGTTTCGATCAAAAGGGATCGCGGGAAGAAAAAAAAACGTATTTATATATGCATGTGTATGTATGCATGTATATATAGAGATAGATAGATAGATAGATAGATAGATAGATACATTTCTTTTATTAGCCACACAGGGCTCAACGAAGATGGGACAAATACAATGTAGAGCTTTTCTTTTTGGGAGGGGGAAGG
>NC_068990.1:8883074-8886172 GCF_001194135.2 Octopus bimaculoides
GGCATTAGGAGCGGGAAGTCGGCCTCGTTGAAAACCTTAGCCATATTCGTTTTAAAGAATATGGCTAGGAACGAGGAAGATATGTTTGAATTTTTGGAAATAAGGCTCTAAATAGAGCTATTTCCGATTTGAAAAATATATGTTCACGAAGTATTTTGTGTTATACACAACTTATACAAAATTTTAAAACAAAATAGGTCTTTTAAGAGGTGAAAAATGCAACTTACATGGGAGCCGATGTGTCTACCGTCCGTCCATGATGATAGATAGATAGATAGATAGATAGATAGATAGATAGATAGATAGATAGATAGATTGTCACGCTGACTGTTATTACGATGAGGGTTCCAGTTGGAGTCAAAATGCATCTAGATAAGTTTTTTTTTCAAAATCAAGGTTTTTCTAAGGATGTGGGTAGTACTTGTCAGCTCAATCGTTTGGATTTCTCTGAGACATGGCTTACCTGGGATCTTATCTAGATGTTTCTGACATCCCTATTTTATCTTAACTAGAGCAACCACAATAACTAGAACAGTTCCCGTTTTGAGATGCCACATTTTTTATCGCTCAATTTCCAGGTCCTGTTATTTACTTAGTTTGTCAAATTCCTTAACAGATGTACTTTTATCAATGGGAACTCTTACATCTATTACTGTACAAGTATAATCTTTTCAGTCTTTAATAATTATATGAGTTCGATTAGCCTGGATCGTTCTGTCAGTGTTGACTGGAAAATCCCAGAGGATAGCGACATTTTTGCCTTCAGCGACAGGTTCAGGATGACGTTCGTACCAGTAAGTATGAGTGCTAATTTTGTAGTGTTTACATATTTTCCAATGTAAATACTGTCCTACCCTGTCGTGGTGATTTTTATATTCGTTTGGTGTCAGCACAGGTATCCCCAGACGAGATGGTCCATTGTTTCTTCAAATGTGTCGCAGAATCTGCATTTAGGGTCAGAACCGTTTTGAAGAACATTACCCTGGTAGTTTTTTTTTTTTTTTTTGTGAGCAAGCTTCGGTCTTGTGCCGCCAATATGAAACCTTCAGTCTCTTCTTTTAGTCCTAAATGTCTCAACCACTGATGGATTGTTGCTTGATCTACATCAGCATTTCGACTTCGAGGTATATATACTATCCATGCAGAGGCTTATATTGAGGGCGGCGAGCTGGCAGAATCGTTAGTATGCCTGGAAAAATGCTTCGCGGCATTTCACCCGTATTAACGTTCTCAGTTCAAATTCCGCCGAGGTTGACTTTTGTCTTTCATCCTTTTGTGGTCGATAAATTAAGTATTTGTGAAACATTGAGGTCGACGTGATCGACTAGTCTCCTCCACAAAAGTCTCGGGCTTGTGTCTTTAGTAGAAAGAATTATGAAGAAAGGCGGTGGGTGGGCAGAATAGAATCGTTAGCCCGCCAGCTGATATGCTTAGCGGAGTTCAAGTGCCACCGAGTTTGACTTTGCCTTTCATCTTTTCGGGATCGACAAAAAATGTACCAGTTGAGTACTGGGGTTGATGTAATCGACTACTCCTGTGCCCCCAATTTCAAGCTTTGTGTCTATAGTAGAAAGGGTTATTATTATTATGAAGCATTACTAGCACGCCGGGCAAAATGCTTAACGACATTTAGTCTGACTTTATGTTCTGAGTTCAAATCCTGCTGAGGTCCTCTTTGCCTTTCATTCTCTCAGGATCGATAAAATAAGTACCAGCTGAGCTCTGCGGTTGATGTAATGTAATAATTCCGTTTAAAATCACTGGTCTTGTGCCAAAATTTTGATCCATTAAAGGCGGTGGGTCGGCAGAATCGTTAGTGTACCGGACAAGTTACTTAACGGCATTTCTTACGTTCTGAGTTCAAATGCAACCGGGTTCGACTTTGCCTTTGGTCTTTTCAGGGTCATTAAAATAAAGTACCAATTAAATACTGGAGTCGATGCAATCGACTAGACCGTGCTCGCAAAATCCAGACCCCTTGCCTATAGCAAAGAATCATTATTATTTTTTAAGACGCAATTTTTCAAGTTACAAGTGTGAGTTTCAAGTACTTACTTTCCCGAGAAGATCGGAAACGTGAAATTTTTTTTGTAGCTGCTAAGTTTCCGCTTCAAAGAAATATACGAAAATGTTCCTACGTTGAACTTTTCCACCTACCTTGTAATCACAAGCGTACACCTAAAGTCATATATATACAAATAAGTGTGCTTGTGTGTGCTTGTGTGTATATGTATGCATGTATGTAAACACACATGCTAACACTACACATACACACATGCACACACTGGTTTATTCATTGAAAGAGAAACTTTCTCTGCGTCACCCATCCATCTCTTATTTATCACAACGAAAAATAGTAAGCGAAGTTACTTAACTTCTAGTAAGTTTTTATATACTTTTCGTATATAAATACACTTGCTTATATTCTATATTTTATTGTATATATATATGCCTGATGTTAAATTTTTTCCCTGTTTCTATGATGCCTGAAATTCTTGTGATTCTGTTTATTGATAATTTTAATTCGTCACATCAGAAAATAAAATACTCTTTTTTTTAAAAATTATTTGCTTCATATATTATCGTGCAATACTCGATTGATATACAACACATAAAGCAGAGGTAATGCTATCAGATATCCATTTATTTCGGCAATATCGTATGTATGTAGATACATGTGTACGGGGGGTACATGCACGCGTTTCTCTCTCTCTCTAGATATATATATATATATATATATATAGGTATACACACACACACACACACACACACATATATATATATATATATATATATATATATATATACATACATGCATATATATATATAGATATGTGTGTGTATGTACGTATGTATGTATATCTATGCGTGTGTGTTTAAGTTTGTAATTGTGCGTGTAAAAATGTATTACAGATATGATTATGTATATTTAGTAAATAGGCGTGCGTTCTTATTTACAAAAAGAGACTCCCAAAGTGCAACATCTGTTTCAATACAGGATCTCACATCAATTCTTGCAAAGAATTCAGTGACTGTGTGTGTATATGTGTGTTTATGTGTATGTATGTATACACACACACACGCACACACACACACAT
>NC_068990.1:8886194-8889110 GCF_001194135.2 Octopus bimaculoides
ATACACACATATATATAATGTATATATGTATGTATTGGATTTCTCTCCTTTACAGTTGTGTGCCATTTTCAGGTGTTCAGATAATCTGTGAAATGTTAGTTTCTTTCTTATCTAAGTCATTTGTGATTAAAGATATCCGCGAGACATTCTCTCGCATAAAAATCTTATTTCTTTTTTGAGATCGAGGCTGATTTCTTTTCTTTTTTCCTGTTTTGGCAATACATTTGATTCTCCTTATACACCTCTTTACTGCAGCTGTAACTTATTTAAGATTTTAAAATTAGTTTTCCTTATAAAATTTGAAAATATTGAAAAACGTATCTGATGAAAAGATTAAGCTCTTAAATGTTTTATCTATCACTATATGTATAATTTGGTTCAGGTATTAAACAAAAGTGTACACGAACTTTATAGGGAAATGCATATATATATATAAATCGACTACATACACACATACGCGCGCACACAAACACACACGCACGCTATATTTTTATGTTTCCGCAGAGTGCATCAGATAATACATATAAGATAATAGTGTTCAATTTAAAATATGTATCTACATTTTTCAATACAAAATAAAGGATTTATAGTCGAAGTTAGGTGTAGTTATAAAAATAGGAATGAAACGTCATGTTGAGGAGAACTAAGATTAAAAATAAACAATAAAATACTTAAATGTTTTGTATATCGCCACAAACATGCGTAAGCAAATGTATTGTTCAACTTCTTTAAACGTTTTCCATTATAAAGTTAAACTTCGAATCTTTAGAAAAATAAATATAATGCTGCAGTAGAGAGATGTATTTAGAAACTGGATGTATTTCTATGTATGCATGTGTAAATAATTCTGTCAAATTTTGGAGCCAGGCCAGCAATTATAGAGAGAGATGGTAGTCGATAACATCGACCCCCGTGCTTGACTGTTTATTATTTTATCGACATCGTAAGGATGAAAGACAAAGCTGACTTCAATGAAATTTGAACCAAGAAAGTAAACAGCCGAAAGAAAGGCGCTTAACATTTTCTCCAGCAAGCAAAAAATTTTGCCAGCTCACCGCTTTTGTGTATGTTATAAATAAATAAAATGACAGCGAAGTGCACAACATGGAAAATGAAAAACCCCTCGCCATTAATGAAGTCTAAAATCATCACATTCAACTCAGTGATTGTAAATATGACTAAAATTTCCGGGAAAATACAAAGTGACACAGTTTAATGGAAAAAGATGTAGTTTTTCGACTACGCAGGGAACAAACAGACAGATCGATAGATAGATAGATAGATAGATAGATAGATAGATAGATAGATAAAGCAATCAATTAACAGAGTTGTTAGAACGCCGAATAATTGTCTTTGAAGCAATCGCTCTGACTCTATGTGTCCTGAGTTCAAATCCTTGCTTTTCATTGCTTACCTGTTGTTAAACAAAGTACCTGTGCTGTGCTAAGTTCGGTTCCTTTCTTTTCCTCACTCTAATTTCTGTCTGTAAGTTTTTCTTTCTGGGAGAAATTGGCTGTGACCAGACTTTGGAATTTATTCTCTATGCCAATTCTAAAGTTACTCTAAACATACCCTGCGACTGTAACAAGGAGCTGTGGACACAAGGTTAGACAGACTAATTTCTTAGACATATGCTTAATGAATGACATTTCAAGCTCATCACCGGTTTTACCAGATCCCGAAGGATCAGTTTGTCTCCGTAACAGGAGGTAGTATTTAAACACAGAAAGCAAGACTCAATATTACCCTAAGATCCTATTTTATTTCTGACCCTAAAGGGATGTAACGTAAATTTAAACAAAGCAGAATGACACCCCAGAACAAATACCACGAAGAATTCACTCTTATGCTCTATTACCTCTGTCAATTTGACGGCCATTTTTATGAAAGAAATATAATCTCTGTAAACATGACAGAGAGTGTGTTACCGAATTTAATATGCTACCATTTTTGCAGTTTCCCTATATTTTGTGGGGGGTTTTTTGGGGTTTTTTTTTAGTTTAGTTTTAAATTCACATTCTGGAAAAATCTAAAAATGCTTTTTATTTCTGCAAAATGAATTCTATATGAATACACTGTATGCTAATAATTGCTAACGGGCCGTCACAAATTAAGAATTCCAACACCAGATATTTTGTCTCCTAGGTTGAATGGTTGAATTGCCTTTCATTTTCGTGCCTGTGAATGTGTGGAGGGGTTTGTTCAAAGCCTGTAGAAATATGTTTAAATACCACAGTTCCTAATCACTCTCCTTCAAATAAATAAAGACTACTTTCGTCTGTCTAAAGCAAATATATACTTATAGAATTTTACGTGTAACTTATATATTTCTCCCATCAATCCATACTTTGCTTTTAATACTATAATATTTTTAAGTGTGGTAGATTGGCAGAATTGTGGGAACGCCAGGCAACATATCCTCTGTATTCCTTTAGCATGTTACTTCCTGAGTTCATCTACCGCTGGAGTTGATAAAACAAGGACAGGGTTAACATAACTGACAATATACTCCTACAAAAATGTATGATCGAGCTGGTGTGAGAAATTAATGTTGTAGGTATTTATGAGAGCAAGTGCAATTGATAGTGCCTTACATTAGCTTCTTGCATCATTAATCATTTTAAATCCAAATGCAGCAGGGGTCAAGCTTGCTTTATATCGTTTCCGGATGGATAAAATAAAGCCTTTTGACTATCTGCGAAGTGACTATTGTAACTTTTACTTTCAAATTTCGCCAGGGGTGACTGTGTGGTAGAAAGATTTTTTACCAACCACATGGTCACAGGTTCAGTTCAACTGTATGGCACCTCTATAGACTTGGGCCGACCAAATCTTTGTGAGTGAGTTTGTAGACGGAAACCGAAAGAGGCCCGGTGTAAATATATATATATATATATATATATATATATATATATA
>NC_068990.1:8889254-8894254 GCF_001194135.2 Octopus bimaculoides
TGTGTGTGTGTGTGTGTGTGTGTGTGTGTGTGTGTGTGTGTGTGTGTGTCCGTGTTTGTGCCTGTGTTTGTCTCCACCACCGTTTGGCAACCGGTGTTCATGAGTTTACGTCCCCGTGATCTAGCGGTCCAGCATAAGAGACTGAGGGAATATGTTCTAGGCTTTAAAATATGTTCTGGAGTCGATTTATTTGACTAAAAACCCTTCAAAGATGGGCGCAGTCAAAATGATTGAAATAAGTAAAATATAAAGATAAAAGATTGTTGCTCATTCTTCCAATTAATAAAAAAAAAAGTATTACTTATATGCTGTTGATTTAATCGACAGTGACCATCCTTCACAAGTTACGACTGCGTATTATGGTGAAAAATAAATATTATTGATTTCGAATTTTTCCACAAGGTCAGCAACTTTGAGACAGGGGTTAAATCGATTACATCGACTTCCAGTGTTCAACTGGTACTTATTTTATCGAAACCGGCACAATTTGAACTTTGAACGTAAAGTCAGAAAAAATGCTACTAAGCATGTTTTTCCGGTACAGTGACGATTCTGTCAGTTCGCCGCCTTAAGTATAAATATTATTAAAATGATGAAATGGAAGAAAAAGCGGAGTGTTTGATGGAACGCCATGCTGTAATTAGAAATTCAAATCTCGTTTGATGGAGTTACATCTGAGATAGAGAAAGAGAGAGGGAGAGATCTCTTTGACCGGAGTACCTGCCTTTCATAAGGAATATTCCACGTTATATTGATTTATAATATAAACACTAGATTTCTGAGTTCAAATTCCGCTGAGGTCGACTTTGCCTTTCATCCTTCCGTGGACGATAAAATAAGTACCAGCTGAGCACTGGGGTCGATGTAATCTATTTACACCCTTTCTTGAAATTGCCGGCCTTGAGCCAAAATCTGGAACCAATATAAACAGTTGATTAAATATTTGGGGGAAAGGCATCATTGTTTATATTAGTCCAAATAATTTAGTATTAGTTTCTTCCCTCAACAACGGAAGAATAAAAGCTAAAATTCATCTCACCGTTTCAGATGTTAAAGAGTCCTATTTAAATACTACAAGGCATTTTGGCTGGCCTTCAACGTTTCTACCAATTTAACTTCCTCTTAGTATCCTAAATATTCCGCAATTAAATTTCCCTTTGCCTAGTAATTACATGAATTGATGCTCGGAGAATTAACGTCCAACAGAAATAGACAGCAAAATAACTCATTTGATTTGAAGTCAAGCTCTACGAACTTGTGCTCCAATAATTCATCCAATCAACTACTTTATCTTCAACATTTTGAGTAAAATTTAAAATGTAATTTAAGTAAGATTTTGTTTCTTTCATGTGTGTTTTGCTGTTTAGGAATGTTCATTATTAAATATGAATTGGGAACATATCCTTTTTAGTCAATCAATTATTCAGCCCCTTATCCTTTTAATGTCAATATACAAAACAATTAACCTGGAATATTTGCAGTGATATTGTATTTTATTACTTTTATTTTTAGTATTATTATTATTCTCCATTAATTCATTTTTTTAGTTCAACTTGACACAGGCAATTGAATTTGATTCAGAAAATTGGTTTTCTATTCCACGCTCAGAATTAATTTTAAAACTAACAGAACTATTTTCTCTAAAGTAGTGTTTTTTTTTTCTATGTTTTCTTTATTATTTTTCTTGTCATTGTTCTCATTTAATTGATTATTTGTTTCCATTATATTTCTGCAATGTTTGTTTTGCGCTCTTTGTTTCTCTGATATTTTTCTTCCGTGTTGACATTTTTGCGTTCCCATTGAGTTCCATATTTCTACATAAAATGTGTTTCCCTTCCTCTGCTCCCCTTTGAATTCCTAACAATTTCTCTTTGTCTCTATCTCATGCTCGTTCTCTTAGATTTACACTACATATTTTTTACAGCATCCCTGCAATTTCTTGTACCTAACCTTACTTTTAATATTTGTATTCTCATACAAAATTCTCCTACATTCACTTTCCAAAAATCCTTTCCCATCCACAGACCTAACTTTACAATTATCCGGTAATTTCTCAACCACTATTTTTGTTTCGTTTCCCCTTCACTCATGGCAAATGTAAACCAAGTTTTAACTCGCTTACGTCGATTGTTTGTCTCTCGCTATATTTAATATTCTCATAACTTCATTCTGATCTCGACTAATCAGATCAATATGCGGAATCCCATCTGGAAATCCAATTGCAATTAACAACCAACTCTTCCAGGGACACAGGGCTAAATATCAGATTGTGATGTTCCTGATATTCTCGAAACTATAATGGAAGCAAGTGATATAAAGGTTATCTAAAATTAACCTAAAATTGGTAGTGAACTCGATTTGCTGAGAGTTTACCGTTACTGTGCAGAAGACTTTTACTTCTAAGAGTATACTGCCATCTTCCGAATATGGTAAACTAGTTTAAAAGTAAATTTGGAGGTTGAGATATTCATGTATAAGATATTTATTTATGTACATATATGCATACACACACACACACACACACACACACACACACACACACACACACACATATATATATATATATATGTATATATATATATATATATAAATGCATGCATATGTGCATTTATACGTGTATATCATATATGTTCATATGTATAAGCATAGATGCATAGACGCAGGAGTGGCTGTGTGGTAGGTAGCTTGCTTACCAGCCACATGGTTCTGGGTTGAGTCCTACTGCGTGGCAAGTGTCTTCTACTGTAGCCTCGGGCCGACCAAGGCCTTGTGAGTGCATTTGGTACACGGAAACTGAAAGAATCCCGTCGTGTATATAGATAGATAGATAGATAGATAGATAGATAGATGGATAAATAGATAGATAGATGTGTTTGTTTGTGTGTGTGTGTGTGTGTGTGTGTGTGTGTGTGTGTGTGTGCGTGTGTGTGTGTGTTTGTCTCCCCAACATCTCTTCACAACCGATGTTGGTGTGTTTACGCCTCCGTAACTTAACGGTTCGGCTAGGAGACCGATAGTATATGTACTAGGCTTACAAAACATAAGTCCTGGTGCCGATGTTCTCGCCTAAAGGCGGTGCTCCAGCATGGCCGCAGTCAATGACTGAAGCAAGGAAAAGAATAGAAGAATATATATTATATATTATATATATATATATATGCGTGCTTGTGTGTATGTATTGTGTGCGCGCACCTGCTTGCGTGTATGTATGTATATATACATACATACATACATACATACTTACATACATACATACATACGTGCATCCATACATACACATATATATATGTGTGTGTGTGTGTGTGTGTGTGTGTGTGTGTGTGTGTAGAGTCATCCCATAAATAATGCGGTTTTTTATACTTTTATTTTTCAAAATTAGGATAAACAAAATTCCTTTTTAATTTGAAATATACTCTCCTTCATTTTCGACAATGCTTTTCCATCTACCTAGTAGAATTGCAAGACATCTCTTCCAAAATTCACTAATCCGTGACGAAAAATACTCCTCCAGTACTGTTCTAACCTCGTCTATAGAATTCATATTGTTCCATCCAACAGATTTTGAAGACTGCAGAATAAATGATAATCAGATGGGGCAACCTCCGCAGAATATGGTGGCTGGAGCATCGTTTCCCATTCAAAATTCTCCAGCCTTTAGAATGTCATCCTCACTGTATTTGGCCGAGCATTATCCTGATGGAAGAACACCTTTTATGAGTTGTACTATATGTTTCAGATACTAGTTAAAGGAATGGCTTTCTAGACCTCTGCAGGGCAACATTATTGAGCATATTCCTGTTTTATGAGAGCTCTCATGTCCATCAGCTAATGTTATATCTAATGTGTTATTCTGTCGAGGAAGGAGGCTTGCAGGTTCTATATACATGTATTGATTTTTGATTAAGTTTATGACAGTAGTTCGTGTGTCCACATCTAGATTCTCAATCAAATTCTTCAAAAGAGGCAATTATCACCTCTCCCACTGAGATTGACACTGTTATGTCCGTTCATATCATGTGATTCAACATGGCAATCTCTGTAAGGTCGTATATCGGTGGCTCTTGTTTTTCAGTGTATGTAGGATGCAAAATCAAATTTTCAGTGAGTTTCAGTATCATTAAATGAATTTATCTACAATATTGTTGAAGTACTTTATAGCAGGGTGCTGATTCATTTCTGTTGTGTTATGGTTCTTGCGTAGCTCATGTTTCCGCGTATAGAATTAAATATGTTCGCAAATTATCCCTAATACTTTCTTCTTAGTCTGATGAAATTTCAGATATATATATTTGATTTCTATCCGCAAATTGATTTAATCTACGTGAGGCACCAAGTTATTATTTATGCTAAATGATGAGTCCTACCAACAACTCAATTACAATCATTTTCCACAAAAATATACATATGATAGTATGTGATAGTATGAAAACACGAGCTGGAGTGTTATTGTCGAGATTCTTATAGTTGTATCCTTTCAAGAAAAAGAAGATTTATACGCGGAAAGAGAAAGTAGAAATAGCCTCAAAAGAGGAAAATATGTTGCTGCTCACTACGATCGTTTCGACCCACCCTGCATCAATTCCTCACAGGTAGGATACTGTACACCTGGTAGAGGTGCATCCCTCGTTGCAGAAGTGGCTCCTCAGGAGGATAAGTAGGTAGGTAGGTAGGTAGGTAGGTAGGTAGGTAGGTAGGTAGGTAGGTAGGTGCATATTATTTAATAACAAATTGACTCAAATTTATGCAACTTGAAGTTTGGTATGCTCGCACAACAAACCTACCACATCAGGCATGTAGGGTTATATAGATCTCTATCTCAAGATGACTGACAATTTAGGTTCCTTCTACGAACTTAAGAAACTAAGGTGCATGAATCTGAGTGAAACTGTTATTAAATAAGATATGTAGCTCCTACCAAATACGTTAAGTGCCACTTTCTTCTACTTGTCAACCCGTCCATTTATAGTATACAAATACACACACTTATATAAATATATATA
>NC_068990.1:8896073-8897100 GCF_001194135.2 Octopus bimaculoides
TATATATATATATATATATATATATATATATATATGTATACATATGCATATATATATATGTATATGTATATATACGTTATACATACTTGATACATCTGTGCTTATTTTTGTATATGAGGTTGATGTGTGCATTTGTGTGTAACGTATATAATGTTCATATGCGAACATACTTTGGTATAAAGATTCTAAAGAAATGACGATGCAGTGAAAGAAAAGCCTAATATTGACGCTGAAATATAATTATAAATAGATTAAAATACAACTTGGTAAATTTTGCTTCCTATCACAGTTTCATCAACATCTCAATCTGTGAACAGTTTTAAGTCTTCTGCTGCCAATTTTATTCTGTATTTTTTTTTTTTACGTTTTTACTATTTCACTTCCTCTATATGTAACTTTTACTCCTTTCTATCATCTACTCTTCTTACTCTCTGTTTTCTCTCATTTATCCGTTCTTCCTCTCTTCACTCGCTTTCACAATCACCTTCTTTCTCTGTCACATTATATGTGTTCCACGCTTTATTCTGGAGTCACTTTTCAAAACAAGACTAATACCATTAGTTAAATTCTTATCTTTAGAAACCGAATTACCACAGAAAACAAACAGACAAAATGTAAAAGCAAATCCAATAAACCTCATCGCAATTTTCTGCTTGCTAACATTTAAAAACGAAATTGTGCTACTCTTTGATATGTATAAACACACGTTCTGCTTCTTTCTCTTTCTCTTTCTCTCAATCTCCCTATATATACATACATACATATAGACATACAATCATACATACATGAATATACATACATATATACATGTATAGACACATTATACAAAAGCTGTCAATATTTTCCCTGTGAATATATATTTGTGCGTGTGTGTATACATACATTTATGCCTATATAAACATACATACATAAATATATATATATGTATGTATGTGTGTGTACATACATAAATATAAAATTGTGTGTGCATGTATAATCATTACTCATTTACATGTACATGAATGCATGTATAAATACAAATGTACGT
>NC_068990.1:8897425-8903175 GCF_001194135.2 Octopus bimaculoides
TATATATTCTACCTCTCTCATACACATATTCATCACCAGTCTTTCTCAGTTTCTTAACCCTCTCGTATGCTGTTGCTCCTTTTCTCTCTGTAGCTGACTCAAAGAAAGAAAGAAAGAAAGAAAGAAAGAAAGAAAGATACATACATACATACATATAGACATACAATCATACATACATGAATATACATACATATATACATGTATAGACACATTATACAAAAGCTGTCAATATTTTCCCTGTGAATATATATTTGTGCGTGTGTGTATACATACATTTATGCCTATATAAACATACATACATAAATATATATATATGTATGTATGTGTGTGTACATACATAAATATAAAATTGTGTGTGCATGTATAATCATTACTCATTTACATGTACATGAATGCATGTATAAATACAAATGTACGTACTTGCGCACAGACACACCCATACGCACGCTTACACACTCCCTTCGTTTTCATATTCTCTCACACACCTGCTGTGTTTTACGCACTCTCTTGCTTCCTCACAGACAGTCTTTTATCTCACACACTTCTTCACTCTTTTTCACACACTCTAACCCGTCTTTTCTTTCTATGTTACTCCTAAACTCTCTTACATTCACGCTGTTCTCTCCCCAACTGTTTCTCCTTCTCCAAATTTTCATCTCTCTATATTTCTCTTCCTCTCAATTTTTCTTACTCTCCAGATACTTTCCTTTATCACTTATTGTTGTTGTTTAAATATTTATATATTTAAGCAACATATTTCGGTGAACATCTTTATTCGGTCTTCAATGACGTTTGGCATATTTCTCGTTATCACCAACCACATAATCCCCTCCTGTAGTCGTCGTCGTCATGAGCTTCTTTCCTAATTATTCCCATTGTCGTCATCATCTCCATTTTCGTCATCACTTTCTTCATCATAAACCTCTCTGTCGTCATCATTATCCTCTTTGTCGCCATCACCTTCTTCCTCACAATTGCAGCTGCCACCTTCATCATCAACATTATCGGCAACAACATCCTTATCATTAATTCTGTCATCGTCATCATACTTTTTGCCATCACCATCACTATCATCGTTAGAAGCAGTAGCATAATCGTCATCAACATCAACATCAACATCATCATCATCATCATCATCATCATCATCATCATCATCATCATCATCATATTTATTTTTGCTGTCTAAAATATATTCACCTATAACATCAGAATATCATCAGTATTTTCACATTATCGTTGCCTGTTTAATATTTTCCATTTTGTTGTGTCGACGCCCCCAGACGATGAAGTAGGTTAGCCCAATACGTAGATATAGAGGGAGAAGTCTAGACGTCGTAGTAATTGAGTAGAGGCTATCCGAACGTGCGATATAACACATATATAGAACAAAATTGATACAAGTTATATATTTAATAATCAACAGAAAAAAAATAATAGTTTTCTTTTATGACTAAAATGGTCGGAATGCAGGTTGTAATTTCTTGGTAGGGAAAATCAAAAATGTGGGCTCATTTTCCTGTTACAACCCATATATAACTCATCGAGCATGCACGACACATTGATGAACACAAATCAAAAACAGGAAAATCTGAGCTAATGAATAGCTTCTATGTAGTCCATAGATCTTCAAGGTTTAGAAACCAAATCGTCATGATAACTGAACATATTAGCTACAATAGCTAGTGGTACACTATTCTTAAAGATGAGACGAGGTAGAAATGGTTTGGAGAAACGTCTACTTCATCACGATCTACTTTATTCTGAGCTATAATACTGCATCTACTAACCATACTCCCTACTCATACACAGTTGTTGCTCTCTCAATATTAAGTTTGAGAATCTCTGATTATCATCCATGATATATATATACATTTATAACATAGCAGGTATTAAATCTTAAAAGTAAATTCTCTCTTGCAAATATTCTGATCATGTTTATCTCTTGATCGAAAACAACTTCCTCCCTTCTTTCCACTCGATTTGGAAGCGTTTAAAAAGAAAAATAAATGCTTGTGAGCGATGAACTTACTCCCTAAATCAGTAGTATAAATACTCTTCAAGCTGTCAAGTAGTAAATTTGACTTTTGAAAGCTGATAGTTATTCAATAAATCATGAGTATGGTCTGCATATTTGTGAGCTTTGAAAACATATTACCAGAACGAAAGTTTTATAGAGTCACTCGAGTTGGAATATTTAGCTCCAAATATCCCTTGAATCACGCCTTACGAATTTAGAAAGGTATATAACAGAATGAATAATGTAGTCCAAGTTACATCATCTGCAAATAGAAGTGATGGTCACCACTTGAATATATTTTATCAAATGTTTGCTCAGCTAGAGTTGGCCTGCGAACTAAACAACAAAAATTAAGTTAACTGCAGTTTTCATCTTTCAAACTCAAGCTACCCTTACCTAAACCTTAATGACACACCCAATTCTTGTCCCACTCATTTCGTCAGAACTCCTTCACCAGACCAGACGCTGAACCTTGACCTCCATTTTTATTACCAATGCTCCTTCTTGACCAGATTTATATTTTCCCAAATAACAGTCTGTGGATATTCAATATGAGTCACAGCCAAATCGATATTATTCTCAGTTGTTTGGAAGGATTTGCAAAGAACTTGCTTCTCATCTTCAAACCAACTGGTAAAAATACCACTTCTCTTCCTGTGTACTGTTAATGCACTTGAAAAGAAGTTATTGGCATAAATAGGACGACAATGATGGTGTTCATATCTTCTCTCAGTCGGTGTCATTCTTCATTGCTAGACGGTGAAATTGGGTAAAAGATGTAATCATGGAAGGGTAAGAGGACAACCTAAATTTGGATTCTCATTGAAAATTAACACCATTTAAAGTAAACTTTACGCTTCCTGCAGATAAATGCCTTTACGAAAAAAAAAGTGTTAGATATCTTCTAAAAAAGTAAACATTGAGTCTCATCAACGTAAAAAGAACAGGTATTTTCTCTTAAAATAAATCACATTGTGCTGAAGAGGAAGTGGACTCATAGCTGCATAATCAATTGTATAATTACTTAACATGAAAATCTATCACCAAACCAGAAATGATAACTCAATATGTCAAATACTTAATTAACTAATTGAACCATATCCATTAGCATGACATTTAGATATTTTCAATAAAAAATGTGATCATATTTCGTTATTTATGTTACTAAGCTGTTTATATTTATATTATATTATGTTTATGCTATAAGCAACTTGGGTTCGTCTCACCACGAACCTATCTCTACATACCACACAATGATGATTCATATATAGTCTTAACAAATAAGAGTAGCAGAAATATTGGGAGTGCCACTATAAGCCTTGCGTTGTTTAATTACTAAAAACGTCTTAAGCTAAATGCGGTTGGATGTAACAATGAGATATTTCCTTCTTAGATCAATAAATAAGAAATAAAGAGTATGTGTAAATAGGGAAATTATTAGATCTAAATCTCTGAACGAGAAAGTATATGTGAAGTTTACAAAAGCCCTTTTGTCAATTAGACACATGTATGACCACGTTGTGATGAATTTCGCTTCACACTCATTTGCTTCCAAGTAAGATACCGTCAAAAAGCACCATGGTCAAGCGTTTTCTTCTATAACTTCCGATTGATCAATACTTTGTCTTTGGAATTCAGTAAACGCAGTCTGCGGAATCCCGACGTAAATATATGTGAATGTTGCGTGTTTATATCTTTCGCTGTATATCAGCAGAGGATGTAAAAACATTGTTCATAATTAGTATAACTTAATAATTAATTATAAATCATGAAGGAGATAGATCATCTACTGAACTTCAATATACATACCATAGAAAACAGTTTTTGACGAAGATATGAATTGCATAGTTTCTTGTCTTCTCTAAAGGATAAGTGTATCTCACAGAACAAGTTCAAAACTTTCAAAATATAGAAGTCAACTTTTTGTTATCTATGTGACAAATTAAAACAGAATTATGACTCCAAGATTAATTATTATATATGATTTTTAAGTATATGTTTACACTTTAGGTATATGTTTATTGCGTCTTAAATATAATGTTTCAAACGCATGAAATATGTATCCATATACAGAATTATTTTGTTACATTGCACATGTAATATGACAGATTATGCAGTTACGATTATTTCTCATTTCTTTTCAGAAATAGCGTGCTCTGAACTCCATTATCAATTGTATCATCTAAAACGGAAAGGAATGGTTACAATGAAATTTAGCTGTCATTTCTAACATTGTACGACAACGTAACGGCTTCATTGCTTTGCTCACGTATGAATATATATTAATGTAGAAAATTTTCAACATTAATATAGTAAAATAATTGACTGTTTTTATTAATTAGGTTTTATTTTCTGAAGCAAGAATGTTATAGAAGATTGAAGGAGTCCATCCCTGTATAATACTTCTATTTATTGTATTTTTATAATTAGAAGGACTGACCAAGATCAATTATATAACTCACTAAAGAGAGTATGAAGTATTCGTGTTCTATTTCTATTCATTCAATCAGACATGCCAACAACATTCCAAGAGACTAGAAAAATATAATTTCCACTCTACATTCATCTCCTTCTCTTCCAGTACCTCTTACTTGTTCTTCTATTTGTCCATTTTTATTCCTTTCCTGAATGAATTCTATTGACTATATTTTCTTCTATTGAAAAATCATCAAACAATACAACGAAACTGATTCATTGCTAGTTATTTTTGTCTTTGTTTATATTTTCGTGTTTTTGTTTATGATGTTGCCATCGCGAATACAATATTATTATTCTAACAATATATAGGATGACTTCGTTTTGGAATTTCTCACTTGAGGACAATGATTTTGCAATGATAAAATGATGGCTGAGCAACATATTGTCCAATAAAAAATATACTTTTATATCCATACACAAATACACTATCAGTGTGTGTGCATGTTTATGTATGTGTGGATATGTAAAATAGTAATCGAGAGTGAAGACACTATTTTAATTGCATTTATCGATTGGGCATGTATAGAGATTAGTCGCATAAAGTGATCGGGAGAATCATCTTTCGACTGGAGACAATTTAGACTAGTCTACTCAAAATTCTTTACGATCATTCCAAAGAGTTGATGCTCAAGCCTGATTTTTTAACTGTTTCTTTCTGCTACGGAAACAATAATAACATAGACTAAGCTAATAATAGAAAATATATTCAGTTAGTATCTCAATAAACATAACTCTGTAACATAAAGGTTGATTAAGTCTATTACAAATTCTTTATATTTCGAATCCAGTTTCATACCAATGAATTTCATACGACTAAGAAAATTTTATCTTTGCTACGTTAGTCTTTTACAGATTTTATTCTATTACTGTTGTACAAGATTTGAACATTTTTCATATCTGGTGCTAATCTGCAATCAGCTAGGAATATATATATACAATACGATCTTTAAGTCGAGTTTGACATACTATCTGGTTATTAGTGTACTTAGTAAATAATGCACGCACACTGAAAGCTTATCTCCTGGTTATCTGTGAAGATTAGAGAACGTTTTAAGTCTTCTGCTATTTTATCTTTTCCTTTTTCAGAAAAACATAAAATGACGACTGCGTTCGATTGGGAGGTTTTGATATATTTCGAAATATAATTTTCTATATTATAGACTACTGCTTTTCATTCATATTAACCATTTTTTATATACGTGTGCGTGTGGGGGGGGGGTGATCGTATGTGTATATATACATATATATATATATA
>NC_068990.1:8903747-8905354 GCF_001194135.2 Octopus bimaculoides
TATATATATATATATATATATATATATATTATGTGGTAAGACTTTAACAAATAGAAAAGGATTGGTTCGGCTAAGAGAGTAAAGGTAATGTTATAATAATAAAAACAAATATTATCAAATACAGCCACCCATGGTTTCCTGGTCGACATAATAATTATTATTGCTATTTTTCAAGCTGGGAGCCGTTTTTGAGTTGTCTTTTGAGCAGATAACGTTTAAACAAGAGACTGGCAAAAAAGAAGACAAGAAGAAAAACACAAGGGAGGTAACCAGCACTACAATAATTCGATGTCATGCAGATGTAAACAAGATGTTGATGGTTTACTAAGTGTCTAGTGGTCTACTTTTAAATTCCAACCAGGTGTATTTCTTGAAATGCGGATATACAAAAAAAATCTCGTTCCTCGAATTTATGAATAGTCGCTAAACTATATTTACACATTTGTGTATTTCTCTTTATATCTTTTATTCGTTTAATAATACTCACGCACTCGCTTAATAAATAAATGTAATATAATAGCAAGCTCTCTAAGAAAGTATTGGAATTTATGAAGAAACACGAAGAGTGGAGATCCCACCGAAGAATTGACTGTGAGAAATATATAACAGACTTCATGTTATAGTCCTTATGTATTGTATAATGTTTTGTTGCTTTTTTTTAACATTATGCACAATAAATACGTTAGTTCAAAGAAAATGAGACAAGTTTGCATATGATGCAATTGACGAAATAATTAAAGCCATTTTTCTATTCAAAAACCACGCAACAAACACGAAATTGATGTGGGGAACAACATAAATTGGCTGATGCAAAATTTTATAATTTGAAGAAATCCCATTGATATTGTATTTGTTAAAAAATTGCGTCATGAGAGAGAAAAAACAAAGAACTATCTCACAGTATTAAAAACCCCAATAACATCGTGAATTTTAATTGATCTTATATAGTACAAATCTTCATTGGCTAAAAATGCACGAAGACTACATTTAGATATAAAATATTAAATAAAATTAGAATTTATTAAATTAAATTAGAATTTTAAAGAATTTTCTCCAGAATGCAGACTTTAATAATTGCTTTCGTTTAGTAAATGTTACATATTCCCAACTATTTAATTAGCAGCTTTCATCATAATTGCACACACATACACACAAACACACACGTACATGCATGTATTCTAATAATCTATTCCTTTAACAAATAAATATATATACTTCAAGGGAAAAATATCACTAAGCAGTTCAGGAATTTCAGTTTTAGCACAGATGTCCTCTCAAAAGTTAATGATTATTTAAAAATCTTGAAATGCCTTCAACACAATATGCAAACATTTTTCAGTTTTCATCAATAGAATACGCACAAGCATTGATTTATGGTTAAGTTTGTTACTTCAACACCTCAGAGTTCCGCGTTCAATCCCACATCGCAGCATTTCGGCTAGATGATATATTACTAATAAACTCAAATTTCCTCAAAAGGGAAGTTTCGTGGACGAAAGTTGCGCAGTCGCCATTAGTGTGTGTGTGTGAGTGTGTGTATGAGTGTGTGTGAGTGTGTGTATGAGTGTGTGTGCGTGTGTGTGTATTTGCATGTATGTATATATATA
>NC_068990.1:8905739-8907238 GCF_001194135.2 Octopus bimaculoides
TATATATATATATATATATATATATATATATGTATGTACATACATACAGCTTTGTGTTATCATGTGCATATGTATATATTTATGAATGTATATACATATATAATGTATCCATGTGCGTATGTATACATATAAATGAATATATGCATGTATATATCTATGTAGATATACATATGCATTTGTATATGTATAAATTGAGGATACCATCATTAAAATGATTTTATTAGTGGCCAGCGTATAATAACAGTCATATCGGTAAAATTAATATTTAAGTATATCATTATTAATATATAATTATAAAACATATAATTATAATTAAGGCACCGAAGGACAAACTTAGAGTGGTTTGTAGACATTTGTCTCTCCAGCGCCCTTAATTATAATTATATATTTATAATTATATACTTAAATATGCATTTGTGTATATATGTATTTCTTAATATTTTTGTGTGTGTGTGCGTGTAATGCAGCGATTTCACAATCTTCTGCAGAGTCATTTGGTCCCATACTAACAGTTGTTAAACAGGTGCCATCTACCTTACGTTAACGGAGCTCATGACACCTATTCAAATTGAACAATGTCATTGTTATTCTCCCGTTCCTTTCATGCTCACCTTCTTTTTCTTTTGATCCTCTTTCCTGCTGTTCTTAGATTTTAAACAACTCTAGAAGGAGATTTTGTCTACTAAATGCTTAAATAATCTCCCTTGATTAAGTATATTGAACTAACAAGTGAGAGCCTAATCTTTTTGGAATTAGCATCGAAATTTCTACCCTGAGGTATTTTCCATCTGCTAGATTAGAGATCTCTGCACATAGAAAATAAAAAATGTTTTTCTTTTTAATTCGGTATTCTGAATATAAACGAAAATTCCATTATCAATTAAGAGTTTGCTCTGTATTTTATGAGGCGAATAATATTCTATTATGTGAATACAATCAGTAGATATGTATGGAAAAAACATAGAAGAAATGTAATTGTTAAAAATCCATTTACGCTATAATTAGTTCCTTTTGCGAAGAAAATCTTCGACTACATTAGCCTACTTTAAGAAAATGTAGAATTAGTAAGTGATAATAAAAGACAATTATTTACTGGACTGATCCATTAGTGATTCTGCGTGTTTTCTTCTTAAATTAAATATATATTACTGGTTTTAATTTATTTCTTTTAATATATAGTTATTGTGAGAACATATTTGTATCTAATTTAATTTCATTTACGTAATATTATTGTATCAAAACTTTATTGTATTTCTTTTATTCGTTTGCAGGTTTCATTCATTGAATTGAGGCTACGCGAACTCGCCTCCTTCGAAGATTGTTGTCGATTATACAGAACCCAGGAATTATTTTAGTTCCGTGCGTATTTTCCCGTTTTCTATGAAAAAGAAAACTATCTAAAGTTTTGATATAGATGTACTCACATTAGCACACACAACATACAGGCACCTGTATACACACACACACACACACACACACACACACACACACACACACAC
>NC_068990.1:8907248-8915364 GCF_001194135.2 Octopus bimaculoides
TATATATATATATATATATATACATACATACATACAAATTATATATATATACGTATATATATTGGTAAAGTCAATATATAAATTAACTCACTATTCTAGATGATACAATTACCAACACAGTCAATCTCTCACATCTAATAAAATAATTTTTGATAAGGTATCTCTTTATTATGCTTTAATAACGACTAGACGTTTCAAAGACGAGAGTATCTACACTCACCATTCTAATACCCGAGATGTTATTCTTTGTGTACATCCTGGGTTGACAATCATTTACCATGACACTAGAAATGAAACAAAGATCCACCCAGAACTCACAATACTCACTATTGCTCTAATGTTCCAGAATCTATCAGTACCGCCCACAAACTCAACAACAATGATATGGACCTAGAGGACTATTCCATCCCAAGACCTTTCCCCAAAAAAATCAGTAGGTTTGATGCAGAAACAGTTGTGCTTGTAGGTTACTTCAATGCCCATCACAAAGATTGGACTGGTTAGCGACCACCAGAATTACTGATCGTTATGCCCAATATACATATTGCTTTCGTTGATGACATGCAGTAATTGAACCAACAGAGAGAAACAATACTCTTGACTTTGTTCAAACGGTCCTGCTTGAAGAAACCACAACTCTAGCTCATATAAGCTCCTCAAATTGTAGGCCTCAGATTTTGGACGCGAAACTAAGTGTTCTGGCGTGCTGGAATAAATCATATTAAAGAGAAATCTGATGCTAGAAAATAGAAAACTTTCGAGTCATCCATTACCACTTTATATCAATGGTTCAGTCAATAAACCTTAAACGAAAACATAACTGTAATATGAAGAACTAGGTGCCAACAACTATTTGTGATGCTATGCACACTGTAGTATCTCTAATCACACTCACACACACAAATATATATATATATATATATATATATATATATATATATATATATATACATATACGACGGGCTTCTTCCAGTTTCCACTCACAAGGCTTTGGTCGGCCTCAGGCTATAGTAGAGGACACTTGCCCAATATGCAAACGCAGTGGGATTGAGCCCGGAACCATATAGTTGGGAAACTAGCTTCTTACTATACAGCCGTGTCTGCGCCTATCTATGACAAGCTACTCTTTAAAAATACAATTCGGCTTCCTACAAACCAATAGCACATATAGCAAGGTTAATTATCATGGTTTTGGACATTAAAGACGCTTTAATAGTGTTTAATACTATGATGTTGACACCAAATTGGAATCTAAGGGGTACACGAGAAACTGCTATGTTGCCATCAGAGCTAAATTAGAGGGAAATCAGACAAAGTCAGCCTTTCATTTCAAAACAGATACACCACAGATGCAACACCCTTTAGTTTATCTGTTCTTCAAAACTCACTACTTTAGCCACATTTGTTCTCAGTTTTCATTGATGACGTAGACGCTGCAAATTAACTGTACCTTTACGCTAATGATTCCATGCTGCTCCAGTGACCATCACATGAGGTAACTCAACCTCCGAGGTTTAGGCTTTCAAAGGACGAGTACACAGATGCCTCTTTTTACGCTCTTCATCATAAATACGGTGAAATAATGAAATGGCCGTTAGAAACCCACAACCAACTATCGTTCATAATATCATGGCATAAAAAGACGTCTCTTCGTAACATGCTTATACAGGAAATTGATTTCATGAGACTATTCTGATCGTCTCTAATTGCAACACCTTCTCCTTCATTACCGGAAGTATGTAGTTGTTGTAACTAAGAAGTCAATAGTATTTGTAAATCTAATAGCAAATCAAGATTTAAAATTCGTACAAATGTATAGTGGTAGAAATTAGTTGATCATAAACTCAATTCTGGCTTTCCTTAAATACTGAACATCGCAAAACAACCGATCATTTTAGATATCTCTACATCCTATTTATATTTATAGCATGAACCAACGAATGGGGTATTTGTGTTGTTGATAGAAATAGCAGTCAAATTTCATTCACATAAAACTTCACAACTTTTGGCCAATGTATTCGAGAAGTTTTTGTGACTTTTTCAGAAGTTCAAAACGCTATTTTCCTTCAAAGTAGGATCCTCAAACTTCAATTCACTCCAGCCACTTCGGGAAGGCCTCCAAGTAAGTCTTTTAAATTAAGAGTACCCAGGATCCTTGTTACAGTCTCCTCCTTCTCCTTCAGCTTAAGGTGCAACCAACGCTTACAGGGAGCAAGGCCTGAGCTGTAGGGAGGATGTAGAACAGATTTGATATCCATTTCTGTCAAGTATTTGGTTACCACGATGGTATCGTGGACTGGTGCACAATCCTGATACAGGTGCTTTGGCCATTTGCGACGAAATCTTTTCCTGAACTCCGTCAAAACCTCCACAAATTACTCTTTGTTGACCGCCTGACCAGAGAGAATCCAGTGGATGTAAATGATTTCCTTGGCGTTGAAAAAGTGGATCATGAGCTTCTTGCTGGACTTGCCTCAGTTGGCCTCTTGCGAGAGAGAAAAACAGATGTTTGGCCTATACAACTTTATTCATAAGCAGTCTGTAACATTTCGTAAGTTTCTGTAGCATTTTTATCCAGTTTAACACAAAACTATATTGCATAACGAACTGCCAAGTTGTCTTCATATCCTGATTGCATTCTACAAACTAATCCGATATGACAAGCAGTGGCTGTATGCAAAGTGCTGGTGCAGCTATCTCCTTCAACCTGGAATAAAGTTGGCAGGTCAGCTTATTAGATGTATAGTAATGATATATTAAAGTTACAATAATCTCCTAAATATTTCTCAAAGCCTCTAGAATCCACCTTTCTAGGTACACTAGGTCTTAAAGCAATCTGGGTTGTGCATGGCTGAAATGCCTTTGATCATGGGTGTAGTGGATCAGAATTAACCTGGAACAGGATTAAAATAGTCTAGATGCAACTAGATGCTTGTGACGGTTTTAGTTTGTTCACGGTTGGTGAAACGCAGAGTGTATAACAAGATACAAACTATTGATTCTTCTTCAACCGATAATCCTGCTCTCTATCGATTCCACTATATGAGATTCTCTAATTGATTTGAACTCAAAACTAGAAGAGATGAAACTAAATATAAGCTAGTTAATCCGTTGTCTCTATCATGTCTGCCTCTACACGTTTCTTTCACTATATAATGTCAATAAAACAAACATCAAGAGAAATGAAGTAAGACAGAATATGAAAAGCAGTAATGACAACAAAAATGTGAAAATTAAATTAGTAAATAAATAAAATTATCTTAAAATATTTAATAAACAACATCAATATGAATTGAAATAAAAACGAAATAATCTTTTAGCATGGAACTAAAAGTGAAATTATAAATATAACAATTAGACAGGAAATATAAATAAAACAAGACAGATAAAACGCGATTTACACTGAAAAGAGGTTTAAAATTTAATAAAAGTTTAATTGAAAAAATTTGAATTGAAAGGAAAATAAACTTGAAAATTAAAAACAGAATATAATACAATATAGATGAAATATTTTTGAAATAAAATTAGAAACAAATACAATTTAAAATAAATGTGCTATAATGATCTACAAAAAATTTTGAAACGCTGAATAAAGGTAAACAAAATTAATTAACGTTTCAAATGAATTACTGAAAAATAATTTAATTAAAAAAATACTGAATATCCTAGAAAATAAACATCAAAATAATAAAACAAATTTAATTACGCGTGTGTAAATGTATCGGTGTTTGTATAACCATATAAATATATATATATATATTTATATTGATAAACAGAAAAATTATTATATTGATAACAAACATACTCAGGGCTGAACTCATTATGGGAAGCAAACACATTCATTGTGGATTGGTGCACGTATAAGATTTAATAGTAACTTTGAAACTTCACCATGTGAGGATTTTCAAACTGTCGTAACAAATGGGGGTCTGTTGCAAGAAATATGAAGTTTAAACCTAGGTTAAATCTAACATAGTAGAGTAATAAGTGGCCGAAAAAGTAAAACAAGAAAATGATTTTTGTAATTTTGTAATTCATTACTAAAGAAAGGGATTGAAAAGGCAACGGGATTAAATCTGCTTAAAAAGGATTACCGAAGAATGTCAGACAACAGAGGTCATAAGAGGTTAGTAGTAAAATATTTAGATGTGTCAAAGGAGAGAGAATGATCACAAATAGCTTAGCTGGTCTAGGTTCAACCTCACTCATGTAATACATATACATTGGTTATGTAACATAAGACATTGAAAAAGAAGAATTTTTTTCATTCAGTGAGTTTTATGTGAAAACAGTCGCGTTTGATTCATCATGCTTTGTTAGATTGTCATGTTAAAACACGATGGTTTGAACTATATCTCCAGCTTAACATTTGATTTTCAATTCTTTTGTTTCAATATTTTAAATAAAACTATATTTTTATTCACTTGGTTTCGTTGTGACAAAATAGTTATAGTGGTTTATGTTATAAATTTATATTTTACACAAACTATGCACATGTAACAATTTCGCTTGGAGCGTATACCATCAGTTCAAAACGATTTCATGTTTTATTCTTTGGCTTCAGTTTGTCGGGCACATACAAGAACGGAGCCTGTACAAGCCAATGTGCAAGAAATAACAACTAAATCATACCCAATTTTCTTAGAAAGATACGTTGGTTCATGTTTCCTCCACTTAGGTGAAAAATGCTATGCCCATAGCAGGAATGCTTTTGATCATTTATCAGAGTTGTTTTTCGATCAGAGTTGTTTTGGGACTAAACAATATCTGCATCGTTCCAATGTTAGTATATCTACTGCCGAAGCAAGTATCTGGAACTAAACGATATTAGCAACAAAACACGATTGCTCATAGTGGTTTTAGAACCAATTGTTATATTTTAGATACAAGCATTGTGTACAAGTGTCTTTGAAAATTTTGTGAAAATACGTTCATGAAATTGGAAATATGAAAATATAAAAAGAAACAAGTAATACTGAGAGAACATTTTTACATATACCGTCAAATGAGTTTAACCTTTGGGTCATTCAGTCAATGCAGACCAGTTATTTAAAACAAAACTATAAAGCAAATAACAAAAAGCTTTTTATATGAATATTTTCCTTCTAAATCAGAATTAAGAAGAAACAAATGAACGGTGTTAAAATCATTAATCCATAGTTAGCATACATTATTGATAACCTTCAGTATACAAGCTCATACAATGATCGGAGATAGTCATATTATGTTATGAAATTTTGCTCATGCTAAACATCATACTGTGATGGGGAATTTGGTAAGAAGAATACTGGTGGAGTTGTTGCAGTGTTAGATACAAAAAGAAACCCAGAACTTCAACGATTAATAGCACAAACATCAACTTTATGCCACGTTCTAAAGTGTCGCATCTCCAAAATAAGGGCTGATAACGCAGGCAAAATGGAAAATGATTTAAAGAACTCCTTTGCATTCAGCTTATCCCTTAAATAATCTATAGATAAAAGAAACAACCCCCAACTAGCAGTATTTGTTTCTTACGATTCCTCTGCTATCACTGAAAAGAAAGTAACATTAAAATAACTGGTGGTGTTAACTTTAAAAATGAGCTTAGCAAAGCCTTAATAAAACCTGGTGTTTTATTGAACAGAATCAACAGCGTTGCAACAGACGGAACAACTGCAATGATGAAGAAATGCAGTACATTTAAATTAATTGGCTTCAATAACTAGCTGCCAGATAATCAAATATGAAAGTCTGATGAAATTCATCCACCAAACTTACAATTCCATACGTTTAACTGTGAAGACCCAACGACATCTCAGAAATATTATTTAAAATACTGAAGCCTGAAGATAAACCGAGTAATGTTTTTTTTGTTTTTTTTTAGCGCATTTTAAAGTAGCTGTCTACCAACAATGTCTTGGGTAGGTTTGCGGATCTTTTGGAGCCGATTATTACTTGCAAGAAAAAAATAAACACATTGTCAACTGCAATGGTATAATGTATCATCAACATTGTTGGTATAATGTATCATCAACAAATTGAGAATTTGGCAACCCATGGAAAGGAGAATATTGTTTCCGAGCTAATCTTTCTTTAACTTGTTTAGTCATTAGATTATGGCCATGCTGGGGCACCGCTCTGAAGAATTTTAGTTGAATGAATCGACTCAAGTACTTATTGTTTAAAACTTGGAACTTACCCTAGCGGACTCTTTTGCCGAACACCTGAGTAACGCGGACGTAAACACACCAACAGCGGTGGTCAAATGTTTCCAAAAGACAAAATTGTGAGGAAACTTCAGTCACTTAAATTCATATTCTATTCTAACATATGAAAAATGATAAGAAGTTTGTTTCCCAACCACTTGATTCTGACTTCAGTCTGACTGCGTGACACCTTGGGCAAGTATCTCAGAAAAAAGAGTAAATGCATTCCCTGATATATTGAGATGAAAGATTTCAATAAAAGACTGGAAGAAGAATAAAATATGAATTAAAAAAGGCCATTTGGCAATTACCTATTTAAGCTTGATAACTTGCTGAAACTACCTCTAGAATATGGGTTCGGAGTTACTCTTTTATTCTTTTACTTGTTTCAGTCAATTGACTGCGGCCATGCTGGAGCACCGCCTTTAGTCGAGCAAATCGACCCCAGGACTTATTCTTTGGAAGCCTAGTACTTATTCTATCGGTCTTTTTTGCCGAACCGCTAAATTACGGGGACGAAAACACACCACCATCGGTTCTCAAGCGATGTTGTGGGGAACAAACACAGACACACAAAACACACACACACACATATATATATACATATATACGACGGGCTTCGTTCAGTTTTCGTCTACCAAATCCACTCACAAGGCTTTGGTCGGCCCTAGGCTATAGTAGAATGAACCCGGAACCATGTGGTTGGTAAGCAAGCTACTTACCACACAGCCAAAACTATAAAACAGGTCCCTTAATTTGAAAATGAAGGTTTCGTTTGTAGCAAGCAACATTATAAAGTGAATCGGATGTATCGTAGTACTAAGTTGGGATTGAAATGTGTTATGATTTAAAATTCATGTTTTAAATAAAGTATTTCATTCATATTTTGCAAAAAATCTTTTATTTAACTTAATTAGTTGTAAATCTTTATGTATACAAATTACAGTAATTTATATCTAATTAGTAAGAATGATAGACGTATTTCTAAAGTAATAAAATTAACAACAATTTCGTATTTATTGCTAACCGATTGAAAATAGCAAAGAAAAGAGTAACAATATATTTTTCTAGACAAAACGTATTTTTATGGGTTTCACACTAAAACCAATATTTTGTAACATATATGATTTACATAGTGTCCAGTACAATTAAAATGCCATATAGTACTAAGAAATTAAGTGTTGATTGCTATCAAAATAGATTATATTTGAAACCGTACACACCCATATACCCCACACATATATTTGCGATAATTATATTTATGATATTATTATTATTATTTTTTTATTATTATTATTATTATTATTATTATTATTATTATTATTAATAATAATAATAATAATAATAATAATAATAATAATAATAATAATAATGATGATGATGATGATAATCGGCAGGAGTTACAGAGTATCTCAGGAGGTTAGGGGTCTCACGCATTGGTCAAAGCACAACATTCTCGGCGTTTAAGTCACTCTGTAACTTGGGCCAACCAATATATATTCCTTTCGACAGAAAGGAACACAGAAATAAACAGTGAGAGAAAATAGAAAAAGGTTTAATGGCTAGCAATCTATCATGGTGAATGCTGGACAGATATATATATATATATTTAAAACAATGATAATTTAAAACAATGATAATTTATGTAAGATGTTTTTTGTATATAATATACATGTTATTATAATGGATGAAGGGATGATTATTGAATGGTTATTATTTTGATATTATGATATTTTTTAAATAATTTTTCTATCTTTATATAATAAGTATTTCATATTAATTCATTTGGTACTTATTGTTGGTTGAGATATATATCTAATTATTGTTCTACTTACGATCTGACGAGTAGCTATATTTTTGAATAGAACTTATTTTCGATAATTTCAATTGATTTTAATCGATTTAAATTTCTTTTCTATTTGAAAATT
>NC_068990.1:8915723-8916953 GCF_001194135.2 Octopus bimaculoides
CCTCCTCATTTTTGCGATTATCAAAGAATATGTATATGTATTTTTCCATATATGTATTTTCATACTTACACTGTTTTAAACATTTTCATCTGATTATCAGAGAATGTGTGATAATCAGTATGTAACACTACAAAGTTCATTCAAAGCTTTATACTTTAAATATATTCCTCTTATCATCAAAGAATGTCTATATGCATTTTAATATTCAAACTGTTTTTTAACATTTTTTATTATTCTCCTACCGGAGCCTCGTGGAGCTTTAGGTGTTTTCGCTCAATAAACACTCACAACGCCCGGTCTGGGAATCGAAATCATCTACTGCACTTGATTCCATTCCCAGTCGTCTTGACATGACCTTGGCACTGGAATAAAGATAATCACAGACGAGAGAGTGAGATTGTCGGTGCACAACTCTTATTCACTTTAAAGAAAGTCACTGCGATTGTCATCACTTATCCTTAATGGTCAAAAGATGGTCCTCATCGCTCCGGCGGACGAATATCATAAGCAAATTATAAATTAGCAAAGGCAGGAATTAAAGGAATTTATGATTGGTAGCGTTTGGTCTATCAAACGGCTTAGCAAAACAGGGTTTGACATAAAATATCAGACAATTTAAAAATGAGCTGTTTTGGCAATTGTAACAAATTATTTCATATTTATGAAACCTATTGAAAGGAAAATAATATCAACAGCATACTTTGAAAATATATTTGTAAATATTTAATTTAAGTCCATTGTAGCTCTACTTAATGATGAAAGTATTGAACTACGAGTGAATGAACTCGGGGTATTATGTTTTGCATAATAAATAATTATTTAGAACTTAGTAAGACTGTATATATAAGTATGTGGCAAGCATAGCTGATCAGATGGTTTTTATAGAGCAGTGTCTAGTATTGTTGGAATTATAAATCATGGACTTACTATACAATACTTCTCTCAAAATAGCATCATTCCTCACAACTGATGTTCAAGACGAACATACATGTATATATGAATGTGTGTGTGTGTACATACCTATATGTATATATACATATATGAGTGTGCATATATATATGTGTGTGTGTGTGTGTGTGTGTGTGTGTGTGTGTGTGTGTGTGAGTACCTACATATATACACGCATATGTATGTGCGACATGTATGCATGTATGTAGATATATATATGCGTGTATACATAAGTGTGTGAGTACATATATGTGTGTATATATATATGTATGTGTGAGTACC
>NC_068990.1:8917542-8918127 GCF_001194135.2 Octopus bimaculoides
TATATATATATATATATATATATATATATATATATATATATCATCGTCTATCTGGATGTTTTCCCTCCTCTTTTCACTTAACTGTGTCCCTGTCATTTTTTCTCGCCCCTCCTTATTTCTTCTGTCCCTCTGCCTCTACCTCTCTATTCTCTCCCCACGTGACCGGTGTTCGGCCAAGCCTGACCTATCTTTCTTGGTTCTATATTCTTCTCTGTGCCAGTGAAATCTTGTATCCCTGCCGTAAGGCTTTACTTCCACACACGCCAGCTTAATTTAATTCGTCCTTAGTCGAAAGACACCTGTTGTTATGTCCTGTTATTTGTATTTGTGTAACTTTCTCCGTTTTTTTCGTCCTTGTTTTCGTATACATTCGCTGCTTTCTTCCAAGGAATCTAATGCTCGTAGCTTAGTCTTCCCTTGGGTCTGGCCAGATTGGAGCAATCTCGAGTAATACCAGCCGAAATTGAAAAGATAATCAGGAACTCGACTGAGGAAAGAAAACTCCGAATGTCCCATCCTTGTTTCCTTTGTGCCATCTATCTGGATGTTTTGTTTTCCCTTTCTTGTATCACCTACCTGTCTGGA
>NC_068990.1:8918137-8918350 GCF_001194135.2 Octopus bimaculoides
GTGTGTGTGTGTGTGTGTGTGTGTGTGTGTGTGTGTGTGAGTACCTACATATATACACGCATATGTATGTGCGACATGTATGCATGTATGTAGATATATATATGCGTGTATACATAAGTGTGTGAGTACATATATGTGTGTATATATATATGTATGTGTGAGTACCTACGTATATACACGCATGTGTATGTGCGTCATGTATGCATGTATATA
>NC_068990.1:8922372-8926110 GCF_001194135.2 Octopus bimaculoides
GTGTGTGTGTGTGTGTGTGTGTGTGTGTGTGTGTGTGTACGTATATACGTATGTGTGTATGTATGTATGTCATCTATGCATGTACATATATGTGTATGTGCATCAGTATGTATTAAAGGCAGCCTAAAAACTTAAAATGCTAGGATCGTGCATCTTGCTTTTCGTTCAAACGAATTCTTCTTGCTTAGATACACAAATAGGTTGTTTCAAATCGATAATATGTATATAAATTACATACCGTTACTGATGATAATTTGGTATATTTTAAATTAATGGTATTATCTAATCAAATGCATTAAGAAATCATGTGAGGTTAAATGAAGAGAAAGTGTCGGAAAGTAAAAGAAAATTGGAAAGTATATTAGAATATAAATTAAAATATAAATTATTTTAGAAAAAGTTGAAGTTGATTAATATAAAGATAAAATAAAATACAAATTTGTTTAGTCTGGAATAATTGTTGGGTTTGTAAATTGGTAGTCTGTTCATTTAGAAGGAGGTTAAAGAATAAAATGTACTAAAGTTAACTACTGTGAAAAAGAAATTAATGACAATTAATATATTGATGGTTAAAGGGAAATTATATGTTGCAAGTTCAATAATCAAATAAATATAATTAATGGTGGAAGGTTAATCGAGTATCAGCTTAGGCAATTAAACGGTAAAACTCCACTGTATTCCAATCTCTGGGTTCATTAGTTACTATTGTGTAGTTTGTTTCTATGATATATCATTACGGAATTGCAAAGTTATAACTATTAAAATGGTTGTTATTTGAGATGATGGACTTCATCTTAAATGTGTTTTCTGTCTGGTTAAAGGTGAATTATTACAATTCCATTGACAGTTATATTCCATAATGATGGGGCGTAGAAGTTAGCAGATGTGTACAATCTACTGGCAAGGGCGTGAGTTAAAATCATTTTTTTGAACAAAATTATCTGTTTGAGATTATTCAAGTTTCTAAGAATTCCATTCACAAGATTAAACTAATTCCAGCTTTGATTAAATGATTTCAAGTTGACAAGAAGGCTTCAACGTCTATGATGCACAGACGATAAGTCATTTTACCGTTAGTGTACCATTTTGCAAAATATAATGCTTCTATTTTGTATTAAAATTCGGATTGGCTGACTTTAAATTACAAATGCCACTTCCTAGCAATGCGTCAGCTTTTTGTTTTGGATTCTAAAAGTGTTGCTATATTAATTAAAACCAATTTTAATGGCTTGGTCGTTAATCTTAGATGTGAAATTTATGATGATTCAGTGTTGATCTGGGTACAAAAAAATTATTTGGCCTAACAACTTCCTTCAAGCTGAAAACAGTTGATATTAATACAATCACAGTTAAATGTATTCTGTCTAGAGGATTAGGTTATTAAATTGAATACGTTATGATTTGCTAATATCAAGTCTTATCTTTTTCAGTCTTGGCATATGTGGTTTGAATAGAAATGTCGTGAGTGGAGTTTGAAAAGGTCTAAATATACGTGTACATTTACATGTACATACTTTAAATATCCTTGTGCGTAGGTTACCATACTCCTGAAGTCTTGTGTAGTAAATTTCTACGTTCTTGTTAACCCGCATACACTATAATAATCATGTTTACCCACAAAGTAAATACTTTCAACAAAAACATCGTATCGACAAAGACAGCAACAGCTCTTTTAATTATTATAGCTTAGCGATTCCATGAAGATCTATCATAGAAACCAAACAATATTAACTGATAAACCTAGAATTTAGAATCCAGCCGAGTTTTACCATTTATTACACCCATTCGATTGTTTAACTTTAGACTCGATTAACACCCGCCATTAATTATATTTATTTAATTAATGCACTTGCAACATACAATTTGCTATCAGACATTCAATTTATTAAGCTTTATTAACTATTATTTTTAGTGTAGTTAACTTTATTGCAAACGGTTGTCCTTTAACCTCTTCTGTTCAACAAATTACATGTATACAAATCAAAATATTGCAAGATATTCAAATCTGTATTTTATTTTACATTTACTATAGTTAATCCACTTCAATTTTATCCTACAATAATTTATATTCTAATTTACATTCTAGTGTAATTGCTGTCATGCGCTTTCTCTTAATTTGAAATCACATCCTTTCTTAATAACGTATTTGATGAGATAATACTATTGGCTTGACATATATCAAATTGTCTCCAACAAGATAATGTAACCTAATATACATACATATTGTTAGCTAGGAAACGTTCTGCAGAAGACCATAGCAACTAAAGTTATATATGCTGTATATTCATAAACTGGTATATCAAAGAACGTAGAAGTTTTTACGGGGAAACCTAAACACAATGCTATCGATTTTCTTTCTGGCTTCTGTTAAGTGGCTGTGTGGTAAGAAGTTTACTTCGCAACCACATGGTCCCGGGTTCTGTTCCATTGTGTGGCACATTGGACAAGTGTCCTCTACAATAGCTCCGATCCCGATTAAAGCCTTGTAAATGGATTTGGTAGATGGAAACTGAAGGCTCATTAGATGTGTGTGTGTGTGTTTATGTGTATCTGTGTGTGTCTGTGTTTGCGTTTGTTCCCTACCACCGCTTGACTACCGGTGTCGGTTTGTTTACATCCCTGTAAGTTAGCGGTTCTGTGAAAAAGACCTATTAAATAAATACTGAACTTTAAAAAAGCAATTTGTAGCTATTCGTTCGATTAAAACCATTAGAACCTTTCGAGTGGGTGCTCCAGCATGACAAAAGTCAAATGATTGGAACAAGTAAAAGATTATTTATGTATGTATGTATGTATACAAATCCTATGGTTCCCAAGGAAGCATGATAAGTCCACTTGCTTAAATATTAATACTGATTGTCAATGCATTTTATTAAAACAGTGAGGTTTCCCTTTTCCTCATTCCATCATCTTCACGGTCACGCTATTAGACTTACGTAATTATCTGTTAATATGTACGTAAGTGCTAATAATGATAATTGTGGGGGTTTTTTGTGAGGCATTCTTGAATGAGCTAAACTGCTTTATGTTTAGTTTTTGTAATATATATATAGGATAAGATACAAATCGTAATTTCAGGAAAATTACAGTTTTGAATATCGACACAAATGGGATTCGAACCCATAATCTTCGGCTCCGTAGGCAGATGCCTTATCCATTAGACCCTTTGTTCGATCTCATTTAAGACATTAATATCATCAAGGAATTCTGAAATAAACAGGTCAGCCTTTACAGGCACAACAGCCATCAGCTGTAGAAGTTCATTGTCTGGATTGATAAATGATACTTTCTTAGGGTGACCTTTTAATTATTTACGGTGGTACAATGGCATAATGTATAGCAGTTCTATATTTAAGAGATGAGGAATTATGTACATTATTTACATTTGACGGATATTTGTCCTCATCTTGTTTGTTGTAAACACAAAGTTTCGGCTGATGTACCCTCCAGCTTTCATCAGGTGTCTTGGGGAAATTTCGAACCTGGGTTCTCATTTCTAAGGTATTTTTTGATACTCTTTTTTTTTTCTTTTAATTGTTTCAGTAATTTGACTGCCGCCATGCTGGAGCACCGCCTTTAGTCGAGCAAATCGACCCCAGGACTCATTGTTTGGAAGCCTAGTACTTATTCTATCGGTCTCTTTTTGCCGAACCGCTAAGTTACGGGGACGTAAACACACCACCATCGGTTGTCAAGCGATGTTGGGGGTGACAAACACAGACACACAAGCATACACAC
>NC_068990.1:8926158-8930314 GCF_001194135.2 Octopus bimaculoides
ATATATATATATATATATATATATATATATACGACAGGCTTCTTTCAGTTTCCGTCTACCAAATCCACTCACAAGGCTTTGGTCGGCCCGAGGCTATAGTAGAAGACACTTGCCCAAGGTGCCTCGCAGTGGAAATGAACCCGGAACCATGTGGTTGGTAAGCAAGCTACTTACCACACAGCCACTCCTGCGCCTGATGTTGTCGTTGTTATTATTATTATTATTATTATTATTATTATGGTCACTGCCTGGAATCGAACTCGGAATCTTGGAGTTAGTAGCCCGCGTTCTTAACCACTACGCCATATGCCCGTGGGCATATATATAGTATCCTAAACATTGGTTAGTTTATTTCTTTGCGTTCCTTCCTTATTCTATAATATTCTAATTGCGGTTGATCTTATTCCATTTCAAAATGTTTTTCTTCAAATTCAAGAAACGATGTTTTGCTTTTAGGTTTACATGATATGGGATTGCTTATTTATCACGTTTTCCCTGGATGTGACAATTTCATGAGTTTCCTCTAGGCATAAGTTGCATACTCGTGATGTTCCTTTGTACGGTGCAGCGTCTTATACAATAGACCAGTGGGTCGTATGCTCCACTCAATTCTGTTTGAGCCTCCAGACGAGGTTCGATAGGGATGTGGAGTGCCTTCTATTTATTTTGGAATATGCGTTTACGTTTACCGTAATCAAATTTGAAAGATGTGTATATATATGTATGTATGTATGTATGTATGTATGTACGTATGTATGTGTGTGTGTGTGTGTGTGTGTATATATATAACAGATGGAGGTGTATATACTTATATATATGTATACATATATATGTACACATATATGATTCGATCGAGAACCCTTGAGAGAATGACTAACCAAGTTAGCGTTAAAACTTATATACCCATCAGTAGAGAAGATGGCGTCGATACTATTCATGTTGATAATGATGCCGTTGAAATAATGAAAAGGAATCGCTCATCTTTTTAACAAACAGATTCATACAGCGTTATTAATCTATACTATATATAAAACAGAGATGTGTGTGTAATCGCTTTTCACGTGAAATCGACTTGACCAAATGCTTCCATACTTATGATGCGTGAATAATTTGACCTCGGATAAATCTTAGGCTCTTCATTTGATTTTTTTAATTAAAAATAAATAATATTGCTTTATATTTAAGATTCACTTCTTTAAAAAGCTTCCTCAATGTCAACTTCCGGTAGCCATAGTTTTTTCTTCACTTTAACTTCAATCGTTACTGTTCGCACCAAAAGTTTACTCACATTTACTGATGTAAGTAATTTCATCATTTACTAACAGAAGTACGGTTTTGTGTTGCTGTTTCGTTCACTGAGTGACAAATTTCGATTCAACATCACTTTAACTTCAATCGTTACTGTTCTCAATAAAAGTTTACGTTTTCATTCGCTAGCAAGTTCATATTTACTGATGTAAGTAATTTCATCATTTACTAACAGAAGTACGGTTTTGTGTTTCCCTGTTGCTGAGGTTTTTTTTCTGGTACCTTCGATACTGGCTCTTTGGTTCACTGAGTCACAAATTTCGCTTCAACCTGTACAATACTTTATTTTTCGTTAAAATTTCTTATTGACTTTCTGCTTGTCGTATTAAGAAACATAATTTCCGTTACAAAGTTATTTTCATTGTTTACTATCTTCTGCACTCGTGTATTTCTGTAGACGTATATAACCATGCCTAGAAGGAAAGTGTCAAATTTGGCTATAAAATCAAAGTCAGCCAAAAGAACGTGTCTGTCCAGAAAAAGAGAGACAGCTGCAGAAAGGGAAGCACGCCAAGAAAAGAACACACTGTGCACTACAAAATCCAGAGCATCTGAAAGAGATGAACAGAGGTATGCACGACTGACAAGGAATAGGATCTCCACTGCAGAACGAAGAGCAGTTGCAACAGCTCAGAGAAGCAACTTCTATGAAGCAGCTTTCAATTATGATCCAGCAGTTCATTATGCGGGTGACAATAGAGTTTCCATTGGTGCAATGACAACTGAGTGCAGTCATTTAAAGCAAGGAAGTGTCCTGGAGAGACACTTGCATTGTGCTGCAGTGGTGGAAAGGTTAAACTCCCTGCAGTCCCCCAACCTCCAGAGCCATTGAAGAAACTGTTATCATCAATTGATCAAGATTCCAAGCACTTTCAAAACCAAATTAGACAGTACAATGCTGCTCTACAAATGACATCATTTGGGGCCACAAAAGATATAACTGAGCCAGGATTCATGCAAACTTTCAAGATCCAAGGTCAGATTTATCATCGGATTGGCTCTCTACTACCTCTATCAAATGAATCACCAAAATTCCTTCAAATATATTTTATGGGTGATTCTCAACAAGAAGGACAAGAGAGGTGCAAGAACATTTCCGGAATCAAGATGAACATTGTAGCGTCTCTGCAAAAGATGCTGCATGACAACAACAACTTGATCAGAAGCTTCAAGACTGCGCTTGAAACAATTCCACCTGACTCCATGGATTATAAGGTAGTTATCAGATCAGACAAGACACCATCTGGTCAACATGGAGGGAGGTTTAATGCACCAACAGAAAATGAAATAGCTGTGCTTCTGGTTGGGCAAGAACATGACAAGCGTGACATTGTCCTCCATCTCAGAGACAGCACACTGATGAGGATTTCCGAAACACACAGATTCTATGATGCACTACAATATCCATTACTGTTCTGTTATGGACAAGATACTTACCACATTGACATGAGACAGACAAACTCCTCAAAGCGAGTTTCATCCAGTAACTTCTATGCATTCCACATCATGGTCAGGAGTCAAGATTCAAACCACATCCTACATTGTAGAGACCTGTTCAGTCAGTTCATTGTTGACATGTATGCAAAAATTGAAAGTGAAAGATTACTCTTCTTGAGACTGAACCAGAAGAAACTAAGAGTGGAATCATATGCACACCTGCAAGATGCAATGCTGAATGATCATGATGTCAACAACATGGGCAGCTGATCATCCTTCCATCATCATTCACAGAAAGCCCAAGATACATGCATGAGCGCGCACAAGATGCTATGACATATGTTAGACACTATGGCAGACCAGACCTTTTCATAACCTTCACATGCAATCCTAAATGGAAAGAGATTCAAAATGAACTCTTCCCAAACCAAAGGGCTAAAGATAGACATGACATAATTGCAAGGGTCTTCAGACAGAAGGTTATCAAGCTCATGCAGTTACTCACCAAAGATAAAGTGTTCGGTGCCACTAGATGCCACATGTATACAATAGAGTGGCAGAAACGTGGACTTCCTCATGTACACATCCTGCTCTGGCTTACAGACAAAATCCATGCCAGAATGATAGACAAATTCATCAGTGCAGAGATTACAAATCCTCAGGAAGATCCAGAACTGTTCAATGTTGTCAAGACCCAAATGGTTCATGGTCCATGTGGGAACATCAACTTACATGCTCCATGCATGAAAGATAGAAGGTGTACAAAAGGCTTTCCAAAGAAGTTCCTTCAAGAGACACAGACTGGACATGATGATTATCCACTCTACAGAAGAAGAAGGCCAAATGATGGTGGGTTTCAAACCACCATCAAGAAGTCGTCTCATACTGAAATTCCAGTTGACAACAGGTGGATAGTACCATACTGTCCCCTACTCTCCAAGATATTCAACGCACACATCAATGTTAAGTTCTGTAACTCAGTGAAATCCATTAAGTATGTGTGCAAATGTGTCAACAAGGGATCTGATATGGCAGCCTTTGCAGTCCAGGATTCAGAGAACAATGATGAAACCAAGACCTTCCAAATAGGAAGGTATATCAGCAGTGGTGAAGCATGTTGGAGAATCTTCAAGTTCCCCATTCATGAGAGATATCCCCACGTGCAACATCTTGCAGTTCACTTGGAGAATGGCGAAAGGGTTTACTTCACCCCACACACAGTCCAACTACAAATGGAAGCTCCCAAAAATACCACACTCACAGCGCTCTACAAGCTCTATCAGGATGATGAATTTGCTACAAGACTGCTATACAATGAAGCTCCACAATTCTATGCCTGGCACCAAAACAAATGGAAAAGACGTGCACTTGGTGCACCCACACAATATCCAGGAATCAAGAAATCAGATAC
>NC_068990.1:8932757-8942591 GCF_001194135.2 Octopus bimaculoides
ATATATATATATATACATGTGTGTGAGTGTGTGCGCGTGAGCGTGTGTGAAACTTTTTTCTACTGGGAATTTTGTTGGTTCAGTACTTTAAATGAATTTGACGTGGAATACAGATTATTCTGTAATCTAGTTTATATTCTTACAGCATTTTTTTCAACAAAGCGTATATTCACTAAACCTTGTGAGAGAAGACTGATGCAGCTTAGTGAACATTTATTTGCTGAAACAACATTGGCCATAATTTTCTTCCAAGTCAGTGCTTTCATTCTTAACCACAAAATTTATCCGCTCTGTGGCCAAGTTAATTTGCCTTGCCAATCTAACCTTCCATGGTTATTTTAAATATATAAACCAATGGCTTCCAGCATGTGAGCCTTTTATATCAGTATCAAATTACTAAGACACTATTTAGTTCCTACCCCCAACATTTGATTGTATATGTTTTACTGTCCATATCGATGTAGTTTTTCTTCTTGATTGTATTTAGCCATGATGCATTTTGATGAAAATCATTCGTCTTATTCCATATCTTAAATTATACTGATTTAAGATATCCTTAAGATCTTTTTTAGGAAGATATATATATTTCTCTCCATCTTTTGGAGTATAACTTATAGATTGGAAGTAAACTTGAGGTTACTGCAGCTTCAAAGAAGTTTATTTGTTATTTCGCTAACGAAGTTTCTCACTCACTCACTATAGTTCGTGTTTTATAGCTATTAATTTCCTCTCAAAAGTTTCGAATCTTCATACATTTTGTCAATTTTCTAGTGAGATATGGTTGGTGCTGTAAAATTATAAATCGCATGATACCTTGTGATGGTATTTAGATATTTAATTCTGCAGTACATGACTTTGATATCTTCTTCTTGGGCTGATTACGTTGAGGTATTTCATTACTACATGCTCGATACTTAGATGTTCTCTCTCAGAGTAATAGCAGTTGTATACAATCAGGTATTGATTTTTCAGTATGTTTTAGCCATTTTTCCTGTTATATCCAGCAACGCCGTGAGCAATTTTTAATGTGGATATAGTTTTTTTCTCCTATTCTCATCAAAAGTGGTTTCTTGTTTACTATAATAATGCATAATGCCCCCGAAACATGGTGGTCAGAGCTTATATAATACAAAATATTTATTAGCTGTAATTAATTGTAAAATTAAAATTAATCAGTATACCCTAATGAGCTGATCCGTGGAGCTTAATTCTCATTCTACAATTAGTTACAATCAATAAATACTTTATCATCGTTTAATTTTCTAACTTGCCTGTTTTGGGGACTCTATGCCTTAAAGGGATAATTTTATTGTAAAGTTATAGCAAAATATCTTTTCAAAACTTCGTCTACTGTTATAAATTTCTTTTGAAGCAAAATATATTCATCAATTTTTGTTGTTGGATCTGCTTCAAACAAAAGTAGATGAAGGTTGATTGATGAAAGCAGCAATAAAGACAACAGTTTACATTTGTTTACATTTGTGCCATACTTTCCTATGACAGCTTTTGAGTACGAGCTAGCATTACAGGATTTGGAATGACATTTGCTATATATGGTAACACTTGTTGCTCAACGAACGATACCTGTTATCGAATCTGTTTATCTGTGAAGATTATTTAAATTCCAGAGAATATTGTCCAAGTAATTTTTTAATAGGTCTCATATTGACGTTGGAAGAACGTTTGATAACACTAGAGTAAATCATAGCTTAAATGTGAAGTCCAAGTAAATTAGAAAGAATACTTAATTGCTAATTGTTGGTAATAATAGTTATTATTAGTGTTGTTCTTGTTTTATCAATATTAGCAATGATTCTGAAAGCGAAATTCCACATGATTAAAAGTATTTTGAAAATTAATTCTGAATAGTGCTATACTAGATAAATTGGTACGGGCCTAACCTTGTATGCATCTATCTATATATTGCCTGTGGGTGCACTTGTGTGTGTATCTGTGTGTGTGTGCGCATGTATTTGTGCGCGTGTGCGTGTGCTTTTGTGTGTGTGTGTGTGTGTGTGTGTGTGTGTGTGTGTGTGTGTGTGTGTGTGTGTGTGTGTGTGTGTGTGTGTGTGTGTGTGTGTGTGTGTGTGTGTGTTTCTGTTTTAAGTATGATTCCTCGAATATTAATTGTTCAATTCTAAACCGGCAATAGAGCTAAAATTATGATATTTATGAGATTTCAAAGAATTATAGTTAGTGTGATAAAAATTGGAATCAGAATAGGATAGGTGCCACTCCGTGCTTCCAAAACTCGATTGTAGTTTACTTTTTCCACAGCGTTCACTTTGTATGTCTTAAATTAGTAAATGGAAAGAACCCTCTAGCAAGAAATGTCCTTCCTCGTATAATCTGATTTTGATCTTGCTTTTTGGTTGCTAGTTGCCTTTAATTCAATTCAATTAGCTTATCAACGTTTACTGAATATTATTTATGCCATTAACACCCTTGGGAAATTTGTGAACTTCAGTGAACATCTCTAATTTCCCCTTCACTTTACGAATATACCATTAGTGAATATCTGTGTAGGAAAATTGTTCAATTTACTACATTTGACAGAATTGCATAAGATAGATAAAATATTTAAGATGCTGATATATTTTTCAATGCTCTTCAGAATCTCCGTCTATCTGGACATAATACTACATACTTAAGTACTCTTAGCTGCACCAGAAATTTCCTTGTATCATTAGTCAGTGAAGACTAGTAAATAATTCTATGATGCTACTGTAAATAACTCTATGGTGCTACTTTAGTTGTTATGATGGTGATCTGGTAAAGTTGTTAGAGCATCGAGTGAGAAACGTTTTGCTACGTTTATTTTAGTTTCTTGCATTCAGAGTCGGCCAAATTCAATTTTATCTTTCGTCTTTTGGTGAATAATAAAGGGAATATTAATCTAAGATGATGCGCCTTGTGTTATTTGCTCCGGCTTTTGTGCTCCAATTTCAAATCCTGTGATCATCTTTAGTGAGAGGTTATATCCATTGCCCGGTTTAACATCAACATTTGCTATAAAGATGTACGAGGGATGCTAAAAAGTTCTTGGTTTTAAAGATCGCGAAAGGCCTGGTTGGAGGCCCAAACTTCCGAGTTCTTTTACAGAATTTAGAAAAACTGAAGGACTGCTACAATAAGAGAGAGGAATATGTTGAATAAAATCATAATTAACTTCTGTATTTTCTTTTACCCAAAACCAGGAAATTTTCAGCAACTCCTCGTACATAACGAAGTCTACATCTTTGAAAACCTTTTATCCACGCCTTCGGTTTGGAGATACCATACACTTTCCTTCCCGTCAGTCTAAAAAGTCTTATAAAGTATCATGAGCACTCGACGGATAAGTTCGTGTTAGCTTACTTTTTTTATCGGTAGCTTTATTGTTGTTAACGCAAAGAAGTTAATGAAGTGGTTGAATCCCAGTTATGATGTTTTAAGACATAGTATAGTAACTTTCAAACCGATGAAGACGCTTGTATGCGGTCGTTAAATCTGCAAGGATCAACAACCACAAATTTTATGCTAATTATACATTACCATTTTTAAAAGGGGAGAGCAGTTTTATTACCGCGCTTAAAAATATAGTCGGGATAGTGGTGGCTCTTATGTCTTTGGTGTTTAGTTTGCTTGATCACAGCTAACCTGTCTTTAAGCAATATTATGACATTATGGATTATTACCTGTACAAGGAACCTGCGACCTTAAATAAAGACAACATTTACATTAATGATGTTATTTTATCGAAATCTTTATTCATTATCATGTGCCTTACTCTGCAAGTAACCACATTCTCCCTAAATAATAGCGTAAGTGGTTGTCTTGGAAGAAGGAATATGGAGAAGAATTCATGAACAGTCTCCTCACAACACAGACAATTTTGCGGGAGAAGAGAATTAATCAAGTGCTTGACTGATATTATATTTTGTCGACCTCGGAAGTATGAAAAGCAAATTTTCAGATCGGTGGAATTTGAACTCAGAACGCATTTATTCTTACGCTTTAACAGTTCTGGCGATATCTATAATGGTATATAGTAATACATCGAAGGGATTTCTTATTCAATTACATGATCAATTTTTGAAGTAAAAGTGAATTACTTACCAAATCAACTTCAATGAAGTCAAAACTTAATTGACTTTGTAATTACGAAAGGAAAACTCAAAACCCGATTAATTTGAACTAAAGACAATGTAAAACTAATTGCTCTCAAGCGTCTCATCTCAGCCCTAGTTCTACTGTCCGTGAAATCATAATTGCAATTCTAATTGCCTTCAATAATGCAGTACGTGATGGGAGCAGTCTTTCCTTTACTTAAACTAGATATTGTGTAGTGGATAATGCCTTGGTATGAGGTTTCTATCATCATTAGTTCTGATATATTATGCATCGAATAAAACATGAACAGAGTTTGTTCTGAACGATCCAACACAATTCCTTCGAATTTGTTGCAGTTTATGACAACTATAAGAACACGATGAATTGCCAAAAGAGTATTTACATTAAACGAATAATTAAGGTTTTTGTGAGACACCAGCTTATATCTTGCAAACAACAGCCATCAGAAACTCAGACTCAGTTTCTTCATGACTTAAAATTTACGGCGAAAAAATGCAATTTGAAGGAATGACGTCTGAATAGTATTCAAAAAAAATAATATTCGATATTTTTACTTCTGGAACAAGATAGACAGACATAAGACCCATACTACTCGAAAACAAAGCACCAGATTTAATTAACAGTGTTACAAACCAGAGCGATTAGACTTGGATGAAAAGAATTCTAGCGTTTATAACCTAAATATCTTTGCAAATATTAATTTCTTTATTGCCCGCAGGGAGCTAAACATAGAGCGAACAAACAAGAAGATTAAGTCGATAACATCGACCCCAGTGCGTAACTGGTATTTATTTAATTGATCCCGAAAGGATGAAAAGCAAAGTCAACCTCGGCGGAATTTGAACTCAGAATGTAACGGCAGACGAAATACTGCTAAGCTTTTTGCCCTGCGTGCTAACGATTCTGCCAGCTCGCCGCCCTATTTTTCGCAAATATGTTACTGTTACAAAGTAGACACTGGTCTTGAAGCTATTTACGCAGTTGCTTAACAGAAGTGTTCCTGTAACAAATATAGACATGACACTGTACAGCAAGGGATCCACATTAAACTGTGGAAAAAACTGACCAACAATCTCCAACGATTTAATTTCTTCAACTTTCAAGTTTTCCAAATTTACTGGGATATCTAATATCTGGTGCATTAATTACTATTATGATTAGCAATCACTCAGTAGAAGTTCTAATTATCAATGAAGATACTGGTAATTTACAATGAGTTGTAATCGCTAAATAGAATGGTTAGTTATTAAAGTATTAAAAGATAATGCTGTGGCGGCACTAATACCACTTACTTCACCAATTATGAGTATATGCGAAGTTGACAGGCAGTAAATACTGCTGGTAATATTATTCACTCTCAAGTCGGGTATAATATTTGGGACAGACTTTTATGCTTCAGTATCCTTTAGTGACATTTATGTTTAATGGTCTTGAAACACTTCTAGTATTGTAAAACTTTACATGCCTGAATATTCAACCGCTTACACATTTCGCAAATTTAACAATGAATGCACAGCATATTGCGATATCTACTTATGGATATTAGGAAGTTCATTAAACCAGAGATAAATTATCTAATTAATAATCAGCATTTTAGACCCAAGTAGATGACTTTGAAGTAATAAAAACAAAATCAAAAGTTCCAAACGGCACATAAGATTGATAACGCAACTACAATCGACATTTATACACTTCTTGACTTTTTCCAGTAATAACCGTTGACTAGTTGACCCATGTCATATCTCAAAATTCTTCATTTAACAAGGTATGTGCGTAATATACCGAATACTAACTTCTAGATGTGATTAAATACCGTTTTTGCACAGCATTTCAAGATTTCTATGCTCATGCAACTAGGATAATTGTCTTAGTTTGCAAGCCTTCTATTAGGCCTTATATACACAGCGGCGTGTTTTTCAATCAAATTCTCTTGCATAATCTCTTTAAATTTATGGTACTTAAATGGCACTGTTGTATGCAGTAATTCTATTGAAATCATAACGTAAATTTAGAAACATTTCTATCATAAGATTTTTGCTTTTTCAGTAAAACAGGTACCAATTTTGGGTGTTATTGAAGTTAAAATCATAGAATAATAATTGATCCCAATGAATTATTTACTCGTATACGTCTTAATATTCTTCTCAAATGGAACTTTAGAAAATATCATTGGGCTGCTAGTTTATTACAGCAAATGGTTTGTACATTTTTCTTAAAACCTAATAACCTATAATGAAATATACCTCTTTTTGCCATTCCTCAAATAGTTCTTTCTGTTTTCGAAACTATTAAAGTCGATATAAAAAATGTGCCTCCATACGATTGTCAACTCTATTTCGTTTAAAGTTGAGACCGACACGTCAGACACCGCTATTGCTCCTATCCATGAACTATCAATCCATCTGAAAAAAAGTTTCGTTTGCAACTTTACGTATTATTAAGTTAAAATGTGTAAGCCTAAGATCTATTCGCTGATTTGTGTTACATTAATGTTAATTTTTGCTAATTCATTTTTTTTATTTCTGAAAGGAAGGTGAATGTTGTTACTCTACTGACCTTTAATTATATAACATATGAAAAGCTAGTTCTATCCCTTATTTAAAGCAGATAATTAGCTGTAACATAATTTGGTATACGCTTTCATTCGACAGCTACCATTATCAATAATGGCGGTTCATAAGAAGCAAGAAAAACTTCTACAATAATCTTTTGGACAAACAACATAGTATAAATATAGGAATAAAGCGAAAATAAAATCTAGCATTGTAGGAAAGACTTCAGAAGATTACAAGATGGCTTGGCTATTTTAGTTTATATCTAAATATACTTTCTCATTTGCATCTTTTTTCTTCATTCATTTTTCTTCTTCATTTTCACATGATTCACTCCATCATTATTCCTCCCGTCTTGTCATCTTACATCTCAAATCTTATAATAATCAGTATATATACGGCATCTCATCTTAACTACAAGTCCTTCAATTACATATCTTGTAGATCAATCTTTCAGGTATTTCTCTCGCTATCTCGACATCTCTACCATTTTTACTTTCAGTCTCACTATCTTTTTTTTTGCATCAACACAGACACAGTTACAGGCACATATATGCACATACATATATGTGTATGCGTGTGAATGTGCATGAGAGATAGAGGGAGAGAGACAAAGAGAGAGAGAGACACGCTCTCTCTTTCTCCCCCTCTCTCTCTCTCTTTCTCTCTCTCTATATATAGGTAGATAGATTCATAGATAGATAGATAGATAGATAGATAGATAGATAGATAGATAGATAGATAGATAGATAGGCAGACAAAGAGACACGTACATACATAAACAAACAAATATGAAATATATATATTTACATATATTCACACCTGTCTTGTGAATGAGTGTGTGTGTATGTGTGTATTTCGGTTCAACTTGAGATCGAGCATAAACCGTTTCTTATTGCTGTCATATACCTGTATGAGGTATGTCAGCTTCTCTACACTACCAGGGACCCTTAATTCACAACCAAGCCCGTACTTTGTTTTACATTTATTTTGAGAAATGTGGTGAGGGATTTTCCAAGGGGCTTATTAACAGCGGCCCTACATTTGTGCAATCGCCGTGAAATTACTGGAGTTCTTGAATCAAATTTCGATTGTAGTTCAATCAGCACAATTTCAGCTTAAGGGCCTCGAACTTTAATACTTTTTAAATCTCTCGGATTTGTCTTTGACATCCGAAACTTAATCTTTTGCGTCGTTTTTTTCTATGTGTTTTATTCTTGTATCCTTCTTTTTGTTCATATTTTAATTGTTATTGTTGCTGCTGCTGCTGCTTTTTAATATGCTGTCGTCATCGTCGTTGTTGTTTAATATGAGCGTTTGCAATTTCATCAGCTTCTGTAGTTATTATAATGGAAGGGTATAATGATTAAGAGATTTGGTGGCAAATCGGACGACAGCATCAGCGCTCCATCATGCGATGAAATGTTTCAATTAATGAATAATAATAATAATAATAATAATAATAATAATAATAATAATAATAATAATAATAATAATAATAATAATAATAATAATAGTAATAATAATAATAATAATAATGGTTGATGATATGCACTGCTCTCTCACTCAATAATAATAATAATAGTAGTAACAATGGTGATGAGACGAGGAAAACGTGTCAGGACAGTAGGCATGTGGTTGCCAAGTGGTGAAGTTATGTAGGCAATTCAACCTCAATCCAGCTATAAATATCTGGGAATACTTGAGGCAGATGAAATCAGACTAAAAGTCATGAAGGAAAAGACAAAAAGAGAGTACTTGCGGCGAGTGAGGAAAATATTGGTTTCAAAGCTGAATACCAGAAACTCGCATGCCACTGAAATCCTGAAGTGGACAGAGGAGGAGCTAAAAGAGATGAACAGGAAGTCAAGAAAGCTCCTAAGAAAGCCCATCATCCACGTGCAGACACTGATCGCCTATACATGAAGAGAGAAAATGGTGGAAGGGGACTGATAAGTGTGGAAGACTGCGTGCGTATCGAACTCGAGACCTTAATGAGATACCTAGCCCGAAGTAAGGAAACCTTGCTAGTGACAGTTAGGAACGAGGGAGTATTGAGAGCAACGAAAAAAGGGAAAACAAAAAAAGAAGTACAAAAAGTACACGAAGAAGAATTATGCAAGACGGGACAACACAATCAATTCCATGCAGCCACAACAGAAGTTGCTGGGAAAAATTGGTGGGATTGGTTGATAAAAGGAACCCTAAAAAAAGAGACCGAGAGCACTATACTAGCAGTACAAGACCAAGCTTTGGTCACGAACTAGAGGGTCAACCTTTGGAATGAGCAGATGTCTCCGCTGTGCCGCATCTGCAATAGAGTAGATGAAGCCATTGCCCATGTCACGAACGAATGCCCTAGACTTTCCCAAAACCACTGACACGACCAGGTAGTGAAAGTGCTATATTGGAAACTGTGCGAAAAGTAGGGGCTAGTGAGAAGCAAGACGTGGTATGAGCACAAACCGCAGAGAGTGGCGGAGTCAGAGACTAGCAAAATCCTCTGGGATTTCCCAGTCCAAACAGATCAGGTGCTAGGACATAACAGACCGGAGCGAGTGATGGTGGACGAGGTGCACCACACATGCTATATAGTTGATTTTGCATACCCCTTTCACCCACCAATAGTCAAGAAGGAGGGCGAAAAGATGGATACAACCCTCTTAAGTACAAAATAGTCCGGCTATGAAAAATGAAGAAAGTGACGGTAGTGCCAATTATTGTTGGTCCCTTTGGAACAGTATCAGAAGGCGTCAAGAGAAATATAAAGGAAATTGGAATAGACTGCCCAGTAGAACTGTTACAAAAGGTTTGTCTCCTTGGTACGGCCAGAATAATCATGAAAGTATTTGATAGCTGAAAAGAGCAAATAGCATGGTACCGTAGGTAGTAAGCCCGCGACACATGCAAGACTCCAGGAGCCCCAACAAAACCTGTGATGAAGAGATAATAATGATGATGATGATAATAATAATAATAATAATAATAATAATAATAATAATAATAATAATAACTTCAACAACAACAACAACAAGAATAATAATAATAATAATACAAGAAATCAATCTACCTAACAAATACGAAGAAGAAGAAGAAGAAGAAGAAGAAGAAGAAGAAGAAGAAGAAGAAGAAGAAGAAGAAGAAGAAGAAGAAGAAGAAGAAGAAGAAG
>NC_068990.1:8943154-8946288 GCF_001194135.2 Octopus bimaculoides
AACTCGAATGTGGAATCTAAAAACAGAAACAATTCCTATCATAGTAGGTGCCTTAGGTATAATAAAAAAAATATTCAGACAAATACATAACAAAAACACCAGGACTTACAAATATATATAACATACAGAAAATTGCACTACTGGGTACTGCACACATTCTACGCAAAACACTTTCATACAGTAAACATAAGAGCACCACAGCAAACCACAGCACATACTCAAGGCGCACAGAGCTGCGCTCGGTAGTGAAGTGAAAGCACGTTATAAAAATAAAACTACTGAACAATAATAATAATAATAATTATTATTATTATTATTATTATTATTATTATTATTATTATTATGATTATTATTATTATTATTATTATTATTATTATTATTATAGACCAGAAAGAATATAGCCCACTAACCCAAAGAGAATATACGAGACGTCATGACAACATAGCAAAGATTGTCCATTGGACACTTTGCAACAAGTATGGACTCGACAGAGCAAAAATATGGTACAAACATAAACCCGAAGTCATCAATGAAAATTATAATGCAAAGTTCCTATGGAATATTACGATTCAGTGCGACCATGCGATAAAGAATAGGAAACCAGACATAGTGTTAATTGAGAAAGAAAGCAAACGATGCTGGATCATAGATATAACATGCCCAGCTGACAACAAGGTATGCGATAAGGAAGAAAGAAAAGCCGATAGATATAACAAGTTATATCTATGGGAGGTTAAGCACTTATGGTCGCTGAAAAAAGTGGTAGTAGTACCAATAATTGTCGGAGCTCTGGTAACGGTAAGTAAAAATCTTGAGAAGTAAATGGAACAAATAGGGGAATCGATAAGGGTAGAACACGTGCAGAAAACAGCCCTGCTTGGAACCGCTCGAATACTCCGAATGGTGCTCGAAAAATAAGGGGTATTCTTTTAGTTCACTGGTAGGGATCAGCTGACACCGTAGTACATCTCCAGCGCTAAAAGCTGTGCAAAGACAATAATAATAATAATAATAATAAGAAGAAGAAGAAGAAGAAGAAGAAGAAGAAGAAGAAGAAGAAGAAGAAGAAGAAGAAGAAGAAGAAGAAGAAGAAGAAGAAGAAGAAGAAGAAGAAGAAGAAGAAGAAGAAGAAGAATGATGATGATGACGATGATGATGATGATGATGATTACAATTTATATTAGGAAGTGAAAGTTCATAATTCAACAACTCGTTGCGGTTTCCTCGACGCATGATGTTTTTGCTTTTCTGTTTCCGAAAATCTTTTTGGATTTACATATTAAGTAGTTTCCTGTTTTAAATTCAGCCAAGGGTTGTTGAATCAATTTGATGTCCTGAATTTTTCAATGACCGAAAATGTGTTTCTTTTGTTTTAAAAGTATTATTTGTGAAGCATAAATATTAGTAGTATTGATATTATTCATTAACTGAATAATTTCGAATATTTTAACTCACTCCATCTTCTAGAAATCTCAGACAAATCTCTTTATAATCCTTTTAAATAACAATTCAACCAAACTCATATAAACACGTTCGTGTTAAGTAACAACACAAATAGGAAAATACACAAAATAACAACGGCAGAAAAAATAATAAACTGCAGTCAACACTCCAATTGTACATTTTATTCCGAATTTATGATCTGAAATAAAACGTTTTCAATCTTTAAATAGACAGCTACATAATATAAATTATATTAAACCTTATTCAAAAAGATTTGAAATAACTTATGATACATATTATTGACTAAGGGGTGCACTAGAGTTGAGTTAGCATTAAATTTAAGGTTTAAGGAAGGTTACAATTTGAGCAGAGAAACAATCAACAAGAGATTTTCAAAATAAGCATCCTCTAATTCCTATCCTTCACTTTCCAGCATCCCTCTTAACCAGTTTCCCTCCTTACTTTGCTTTAGGTATCCGACTCCTACGTTTTGTGTCACCCAAAGTAAAAGGAACAGTTATAAAGAAGGACGCTAACTAGTAATTTTACACCAGGATACAATTCCCGTCCCAGCATACGTCAGTTTTTGCATAATGAGTCATAAACTGTCTAAAATTCTAAGTGAGGGCTAAAGTGTACAGCCGATCATATAAATGGAAATACTATATCTCACCGCCATATGCATGTACCATTCACTGCTGAAACCTATAAATGATGAACCGAAGAACAGCCATACATAAACACTACATCCTGACATCTACAGACCAGCCGGAAGCCAATACCTGATCTTTAAGAACTCGCAGACATCATTTCAGTACCGAGGCTCCCTGATTCCTGGTATGCAACTATCTACCAATGTTTTAGATAATTGGATCATTAAAAATCTGCAGTAAACTTTTAAGCAGAAGTTAATAGAGAAGAATTTCTTTAGGAAAAAAATGCTGAGGTAATTTCAAGATCCACTTGCCAAGAACGTATAGATAATTATCGATTGTTTATTTTCTGCTCAAGAAAACTGTCTATTTCAGCGCATTTGATTTGCCGTACAGGCTATATGTCAATCTATACGTAGGCATGCTCCAATCCGAGCGGCAGTGATTCTTTGTGGCGAAACTTCAGGGATTTTTCCTATCTTTTCTATCCCTTCCTGGAATACCCTAGAATTAAGCCATAAAGCACTATTATATTATTCTTTGTAACCGCTTACAGTGTTTCATAATTACCCCGTTTCATATATCTTATTTTATCTTATCTTTCATAACTTTACTTCGTGTATTTTACCCAATCTCGCCTACACGCATCGGGGAATGTAAATAGGTTCCTTGTATGCAGAAGCGAAAACTGAAGTGCAATGCAAAATATACAGGCAAAAGAATATGCAGGTATGAAAGAACTTGATAAGGTGTATCTAGAAACCCGCAAACTATGTGCGATTCCTGCTTTAATCAACTACCGTTGGTAGTTTGGTTATGTTACAATTTGCACTTCATCAGAACGATCTGTCTTGCACCGTATTTATATCATGACAGTTGTATGACTTCAAACAGTATGGATGACCGATGATTCAAACGTAATTCGAACGTACCTACACCTGAAGAGAATCCTAGTTTCATTCAGCTCTTATTCCTAAGGACTGAACTATGTGTTTGTGTAAGTGCATACGAGTATATATATATATATATATATATATA
>NC_068990.1:8946477-8952982 GCF_001194135.2 Octopus bimaculoides
ACGAGTATATATATATATATATATATATATTACACAGAGTCACGAATTTTGCGATATAAATTTTGGTGATGGAAGTCACTAAACTCTGGTATTTTACGTTTTAAAGTTCACTTGATTCTCATTATTTCATCTTGGAGAGTTGTTTAATTGACAAGCAAATGCATTACAATTACGCTCGTGATTAAAATAGATAAAATATAGCATGAGTAAGCTTTGACTTTCATTCTTATAGGGTTGGCAAAATATTAAATTAAGATTAAACACGGATTTATTCAGTAAAATCCGAAATCCAGAGAAAATTATTTGTGATCAGCAGCGATGAATCTAATCGGGAATTCAACGAAGAGTTCGCTGAGCTTCTGTGAGGAAAAAAGAATCTAATATTTCAAATACTTTCTCTTCTTATTCTGATATCGAATATACAGAGGTGTAATCGCATAACCGACTAAACCCACTAGATAAAGGTTACTCTGTGTCAGATGAAGGCATTAATCATTTTATTTCGGGGAGAATTTCGAGGAAACGTTCAATAGTGTCTTTGTAGGAGTAATTTAGTAAGTACCGAGACGTTTTATAAGTTAGCGGTTGGCAAGCAATGACGACATTGACAAAGTAATGTTAGTCTTCGTTTGCCTAATTTTACAATGTATGTATTATTTTGTCCAGCTCGTGGCAACAAAATAAAATGCAAAGAACATAAAGCTTTGTTCTATTGTTTAGTACATACATGTCTATACAAGCAACAACGAGAAAGAATCTTTATATCTGGTGATTTCCATATGCCTACCTACTCAACATATATACGCATGCACACGCATACATACACACACAAACACACTCACATACGCACATATATATACACACAAAAATACACGTTTAAATTTAGTTAGTACTTACTGAATCATATGTATATATGCTGTGTGTGTACATGTATGTACGTATGTATGTATGCATATATGTATGTATGTATGCATGTATTCATGTATGTATGTATTTGCGTGTGTACATTAAACTGCGATCCTGATGGATTGTAACATTCAGTCACTTAGGCGATCATATCGGATCTACAACTTGTTTAAGCCTGTAGCTTATTTTACTTTAAATTTTTCAAAGCGTCTAGTTATGGGGAAAATAAGGCAAAAAGTAAAACGTGACCCCACAACTTCATCTTTTAATACGTCTCAGATATGTAGCCAAAGTCAAGAGTTTTTACAGACCCTAAAAATATGAGTTACATTTATACTTACATACACGTGTGTGAAAGAGAGAGAGAGAGAGAGAGAGAGAGAGAGAGAGAGAGAGAGAGAGAGAGAGAGACAAACGTACAGACAGACAGACCGACAGGCGGGGAGTATACGTACATGAGTATTATGCTCAGCCTCTCATCTGATGATACGTTGCGGTAGAGTCGTGCGAATTCTTTCGACATGTATTCTACATTATCAGACAAAGGATTGTGTATTATGTATGTATATTTGTATGTATGTATGTATGTATGTTTGTATGTATGTATGTATGTATGTATGTATGTATGTATGTTTGTATGTAAGTAAGTATGTATGTATGTGTGTATGTAAGTAAGTATGTATGTATGTATACAATGTCAAAATAAACTACGGGCAGGGATACAAGTAAAAATTAAAAAAAGAAAATGAATTGTTCCTTTTATATTCTAATTAATTCATTCCAATGTACATTATTGCAATCAAATTGTTTCCAAATACTATAATATGTATTTTAAAATGCCATCACAATCAAATTATTTCAAAATAGATTTTTACATATTCTAGAATATCGTATCATATCCCATATACATTACTACAATCAAATCCTTTCAAGATTACGTATTCCAATGTATATTTTCATATTCAACGAGAGGAGATGGCTGTACAAAAATTCAAAATAGAAATAGAACTATTAGGATTAAGAGCGAAATCCAACGAACAAAGATTCGAATCAACTGAGGAGCAATGAAAATTTCAAAGCAAGCAGAAGGCTCACTAGATGAGAAACCTGCTGATATTTGAAGAGAAAATGTGAAAATGAAGCTTTAACATTGCTTCAGAGATGCAGAAAAGTACTAATTGGATTAGTAATTATGAGGCTGAATTCAAGAGATAATTTTATGCTGATAACCTATTCTTGAATAAAACTAAAATATTCACGAGCGAAAATAACAAACACCAAAGATTCACACTTATAATCATTAAAGATACGAACATATTAACAGTAATTCCAAGATAGACAATACAAGTCCCCAGTAGAAGAATCTAAAATCTCTGTCACACAAGGTAGAATACATCCCAAAACCGAGGATTGCAAAACATACAAAGGAACAGGAATCCCAAACAAGACAAGCCACAATCTGGAACGAAAAGGAATTTAGATATTAGAGTGAAGTTGGTAAAAAAGAGAAAACATCAACAAATACAAATAGCCAACTTGAAAGATCATTTTTTAGATATAGTCAACAGAATTCACGTCAGCAGATGGCACAAATTAAATTTGATAGACAGAAGTTAATCAATCTTTCATGCAAAAATCTTTCAACAACAAATCCTTGTACTCTCAAAATGTCTAAAATTCACTCAACACCACAATATCTCGGCTTCAGTGAAATACAAGACTACGCTTTATTTCTGTGAAAAATTATGTGTAACAGATTAATTTTTTGACAAGGAAACACTGATTGATTAAATATAGAGAATGAAAGTAGTTATAACCGAAAAGGATAGAATCAGAGCATCAGAATAATGTTGGGATTTTATAACTACCCTTCCAAATCATTAATTGCCACACTTTAAATCCGAATCCCATATTAGTTGAAAAGAGTGGGAATTATCAGTGAACATAAAGACAATTACGGTATCCTAATTAAAGACGTAGATGAATGGTTGTTGTAATTATGGAGCTTGATCTTTACAACATTACTTTAGCCCTTCTGCAAGACACGCTTGTTATTAAAAAGGAGATGCTAAGGTGGTGAGCTGGTAGAATTGCTGGCACGTCGGAAAAAATGCTTAGCGGCCTTTCGTCCGTCTTTACGTTCTGAGTTCAAATATTACTGAGGTCGACTTTGCTTTTCATACTTATGGTGTCGATAAAAGAACTACCAGTTGAACATAGGTGGGTGTAATCGACATATCCCTCCCTCACAATCGTTGGCCTTGTACCAAAATTTGGAACCATTATCAAAATGTAAGCGATTAGCACCAATAAAAAACGATGAAAACAATTCAGTACCTTCCTTCATCTACGTGCAAAAAAATTCAACAATTCGACTAACTAACGAACATTCAATGTTCGCTAAACAATCTTCAAGAGTTTACAATACGCTGTCTGTAAAACCTCAGTCGCATCATGTATAAACAATAAACAACCCATTGATCTTAAATTAAGATTAATTCTAATAGTCCCAATCTATAAAGCGCACAGTCTCAACAACTTTGTAAACATGCTACTGAGAACCATATTGATTCATATGCCAAGCTTTATAAGAGATGATTTGAACCTGTTAAATCACCTGCTGAGAAGAAAAAAGGTTAATAAAAACGCTATTATAATTTGTTGTCAAAAGATGGGCGACTTTGGCAAAACTGGTTAGGTTGAATAGAATTCAATGAGCATGCACATGTATACTGGAATACAGCAGTCTGGTGAGGGTTCATAATCTTGGTGGTCAGGTAATACTGGTTCTCTAAGGTTCTCAGAGGAGGCTCTCCTGTCACTGGAAAGCATCATCCATAACTTTACACTTTATAAATGTGTATAGTTTTATCTCGTTTCTTGCCTTTCTTTCCTTTGCTCTCGTCTCTTATACGTAAAGCCGCATACAATTTCTCAATAGTTCTGGTAATATCCTTCACATCAACCGGCCCTGCGTCAAGTATATAAAACATTATTTTGAGAGCAGGAGAGAGAGAGAGAGAGAGAGAGAGATCCCTTACCTTTGGTGGTCAGGGTAATCATGGACCTGTGGGATTCCTTGATCGGCACTAGGAGGAGTTTTTCCTGCATGAGGATGACTGCATCATTCATGTTATCACATACTTTGTACACTATGCGTACTTTTATCGCATTTCACTATCTTTTTCATTTCTTATTCCCCTTCCCCAAATGATTTGTTTACTGTCTTTGTGATGTTCCCCTCACCTATGCCCCTGTGGCTAATAAAAGAAATTATTATTATTATTATTATTATTATTATTATTATTATTATTATTATTATTATTATTATTATTTGTTGTTGTTGTTGTTGTTGTTTGCTGTTGAAAGAATACAAGTGTTTCTCGAGACAGCTTCCCGAAATGTTGAATTTTCACACGGTTTATCTGACGAAAGAAAATTTTCATTTTGTAAACAGGAAACTTGTGTGTGCGTGTCAATGCTATGGGATATATGAGATAACTCAATTTGCTACGCTAATATTAGGAAAAATGATTTTTTCAATCCATCTATTTTCTAAATGAATAGAGAAGAGGAAAATTCAATTACATATAAATATAGAGGGAAAATGTAGAAGAAAATTACATACAAATATATATGTAAGCGAGGACTACACTTGAAAAAGTTATGCAGCGTTCCATGAGATATAAAGGGTGCCGTATATCATGAAGTGTTAAACCAAAACGAAAGTTCATGGGCAGAAGCATTGTCGTCAGTTGAATGTATGGTACAAAAGGTATGGAAAGACGCCCATCATTGGTCAATCGTAAATGGATGTTGCTCTCAGAGAATAATGCAAGACCACATGTTGCCCAAGTCACATAGGAAAACATTATGACTCTACAGATGGACCTTTTGCCTCATCCTCCTTAATCTCTTGACCGCTCTCCATTCGATTATCATCTTTACAGGTCATTGCACTAATTTTTTAGAGGCAAAATAGTTTTGCTGGGAAGGGGTTAAAAATTATATTCAGTGTTTCTTTTGTTCGAAATCTGAAGGTTCTCACGCCTGAGTGATCAACAATTTGCCAAATTGGTAAGATTATATTATCCATAATGAGGAGTAATATTATCTTGACAGATGTATCAATTATGACCTAAGCAGCATTTGTTTCTTTCCCGTCTTGAAATGCGACAGAACTTTCTTTATATATAAATAGGATTTAGTAGACAGAAACGGAAAAGAACCTGTCGTATATATAGGTATATATATTTATGTTTGCTTGTGTTTGTTCTCTACCATCGCTTCACAACCGATGTTAATGTGCTTACGTCCCAGTAATCTTGAAGTTTGGCAAAAGTGACTGATAGAATAAATACTAGGCTTACAGCGATTAAGTCCTGGCGTCGATTTCTTCGACTAAAACCCTTTAAGACAGTGCTCCAGCATGATCGCAGTCAAATGAATGAAACATATAAAAGAAGATATATATATACACACACACACACATCCTTACTATATATATATGTGTGTATACGTACATACATATATATACATGTATGTATGTATACGTACATACATATCTATACATATATAGACAAAATGATGGAAATACCTAGCATCATAGCATCATAATTTTGAAATATCTATAAAACCATCAAAAGCTTGTTAATTTTTATGTTTTTGATTTATTATTAATGTTGCTTAATGTGTTTTGTTAAAATTGCTGTTTCTTTTCAGATATCATCACAAAAGGTAATTAAAATTCATTAAAATGACAAATCTGTCGGTTTTTCAAAGAGGTCAAATTGTTAGTGTTCGTATGGCAGGTGCTAGCGTAATGAAAACAGCCGAAATGTTTGGTGCATCAAGAAATACCGTCACGAAAGTAATGACAACCTTTGAGAAAGAGGGGTGGGGGGAAATTCCTCGTCGAAACAAAACTCCAGAAGAAAACCAAAACTTTCAGATAGGGACCGTCGGACTCTTCGTGAATTGTTAGAAAGGTTCACAAAGTACAGCTCTCAAAATTACTGCGGAGCTTAATGACCACCTGGAGAACCCAGTTTCCACGAAAACTGTTTGCCGGGAGCAGTACAAAGCCGGATTTCATGGGAGGGCTGCAATCAGAAAAGCACTACTTTCAAAATCAAACGTTGCAAAGCGTTTAGAGTGGAATAAAAACCTACAGAATTGGTCCCGAGAGCAGTGGAAGAAAGTTGCTTTCTCGAACGAGTCATCCTTTACCTTATTTCCGACCAGCGGCAGAGTCTTCTTGATAATTTAGTAACTTATATGCTGTAGTAGAGGCAATATGTTCTTTGTCTACCTCCTTACCTTCTTGGAGATTTTAGGTATAATTATACTAATGTTTCCATCTGTTCTAATTTAATTAAATTCTATGTCTTTGGGCAGCTGAGGATTGCTCTTCATTTTAAATTGTTGTAATTATTGCATTGTTCAATTATATGGATTTACATAAAACGATTGTACTGCATTACCTCTGGATATCCTTGTTGTTTATTTTGATTTTAATCACCTTACTTTGAAATTGTATAGATAATACCGTACTAAATTCTGGTGCCTCAATTTAAGTAACATATTCGTCTGAATCTAA
>NC_068990.1:8952992-8957629 GCF_001194135.2 Octopus bimaculoides
ATATATAGGTTAGAGACAGGTGTTCACTATATTAGGGAATGCACTTCGAAGTGCTCAAGAGATTTCAACTTGAGCCGGGACAGAAGTAAATGTAAGGACGAGCCAGTTAGACAAAGGTATATACATACATACATATGTATATATATATATATATATATATATATATATATAAAAATATATATATATATATGTGTGTGTGTGTGTGTGTGTGTGTGTGTGTGTGTGTGTATATACGTACATACACACACACATACACACATGTTATTACTTTCTGACGATCTTGGAAATTAATTACCTTCTAGGCTCGTCAGGCAGAACTGTATAGATGCAGGTGTAGATCTAACAAATTTTAAACAAGTAAGAAATTGCCGATTAAACTCAATATTATTCTTTCATAACGTCATTCTTATTACCATATTTCGTAGCCAGCCTAAACATAATATGCATATGAATATTTTATAAACTTCATATGAATGTGTTTCTTAATCCTGCTGAATGGTATGCCATATAATTTGATATTTTTATATGTGTCAAAGATATTGGTTGTGAGTATCAGAACTCATAAATACTTGTTTCTGATATTTCTCGAGTTCGATTTTTATGTCTGAATAAGAACTTATTGTTGCATAGTTTACCAAAATATTTGGGTCATAATTTCTAATATTATTATTTTCCAGTATGACTAAGTATATTTTAAGGATATTAATATTTTATAAAGATTGAATATGCTTTCACATACTAAACTGTTCGGTAATCATATTGCAATGTATTCAATGAAATTATATATATCTAAATAAATATATGCGTGTGTGCATGCGTGTGTGTGTGCGTAAGTACGTGTGTGTATACATATATCGATTTCTGATATTTTATTTCTAAATTTTACTTTAATTCATGATATATTGTCGCTATTGTTATTGATTTTTGTGATTTATTTTCACAATTGATTTTGTTTTCTTCTATACAGATAATAGTTTCTCATTTTTTTTTTCTTGGACGGGCATTGTTAGAGCGTCGGACAAAATGTTTCATTGCATTCCTTCTGGCTCTTTATATTCTGAGTTCAAATGCCGCCGTGATCGACTCTGCTTTTCATTCCCTTGAAATCGATAAAATAAAATACCAGCTGAGTAATCAACTAACCCCACCCCACCGTTAAAATTGCTAGCCTTGTACTTAAATGAGATATAATAGTAATAATAATAATAATAATAATAATAATAATAATAATAATCTTTTCTGTTATAGGCACAAGGTATTTATTTTATCGACCCCAAAAGGAGGAAAAGCAAAGTCAACCTCAACGGAATTTGAACTTAGAACGTAAAGACGGGCAAAATACCGCTAAGCATTTTGCCCGGTGTCCTAACGATTCTCCCAGCTCACCACCTTCAGTAATAGTAATAATAGCTACTACTACTACTACTACTACTACTACTAGTAGTAGTAGTAGTAGTAGTAGTAGTAGTAGTAGTAGTAGTGTTTCTTTCGTTCACTCCACGTTTAGTTGTTGTTACCACAGCATTAATTTTCATCCACATTCTTTTTGTCGTTTTTGCTAGTGTCATTTCCTGACATTTCTCAGTTTCTTTCTTTCTTTCTTTTTTGCTTTTTGCATCTATGTCTTTTTTTTTTCAGTTTCATTGGAATTCTCTCTGTGACATTATATGGAATTGCAGCCAAAGACGTTGCCTTATACTGCCTTCCCCACCCCATGATCATATCTTGTCTCCTTGTTTCAATAATACGATTAGTTTCTACGAAAACAAATCTCATGAAATCACATAATTACACTGTGCAACACGATTTTTGTCTTTGGGTAGCAACTGTAATTTCCTATTTACTTGCCCCTTAGAAAGTATGAAAAATGATACATATATCCTTCAAACGTTGTTTCTGTTGCATTAATTCAAACACCAAAGAATCCCCATTACTCCTACTCATGATCAGGGATGCACTAAGGGACACGCTCAAGTGGTTATGGTTAAGCAACTGACAAGTAATCTGTGATATTGAGCAGAATATTTGCTATAACGATACTTCTGCTTCAGCAACTCAGCGCTAAATCTGAAATGTAATGGAAAATAAGTCAATTTCAAAACATTGATGTCCAGGTCACAAAAGCAAAGTTTGAAGGGAATAGTGGTCATTTCCTTTGATGTTTAGATAGAAGCTAATGGAAAATTACAATTACTGATCAAAGACAAAACAAATAAAAATGTAGGTCTGTCTTTGTCCAATATTGATTGCCTTGATGACATCACCTCCATTTAGTTTTGCTTCTAACACTTCCCAACCCGTTTTGTATTCTTTTTAGAGATTTTCTCATTTTTCTTTCCATTACCTTATCCTTCTGCAGATGCTTATATTCTTCATTCGCTTTCAGTGATCTAACGACTTCAGCTTATGACATCTTTATCCAGTTACATTTAAGCCTTCGACATCTCTTCATGATTAATACTGAAGACGTATTCTCCAAAAACTGCATACAGTATCCTTGCTAAATATTTTTACTATCACTCACCTTGACAAACTCTGACTCGTGTTCATTACGTCACTCTAGATTCATAAACACCCCGATGCACTCTTTTCTTGATACAGTCATACATGCATTTACACACTTTTTGTATTACCTTACTGTACTAACTGAGAAGATGGTTGATACTTTCAGCCCTTTTTCATACACAGTGCATTTGCTCCCTGACTGACTTTTACCAATATGTCTTTATTATTGTTTGAGAAGAACAATCAGTGATTCAGTGATTCAGCTCTTCGTTTCAGGTTTCCATCTCTCAGATACAACCAGCATTCTTCAATTCCAAAATCCTTTTCTTGTTGCATAAATAACTCATATAGTTCTTTTCCATTCCACTTATTTGTTCTATTTTTTTTTTATATATTCTTGAAATCTTTCAGTTTCAGTCATCTTTTAAATATATATCTAGACACAAATAATAGTCTTTCTCGTTAATCACAACATAGTTTCCAAACCATAAATCGCAGTATTGATAGCGTATTTTGCATTTAAGAAACCTCTGCTTCTTTCCCGTATTTGTAAATAGAGCTGGTCTTTAGTAATTTAGCGTGGTGTGCATTATGCATTGTAAGCAGCTTGCTAGTCCTTCGATCCAATTCTTGTAGGTCTGTCTTTGTCCAATATTGATTGCCTTGATGACATCACCTCCATTTAGTTTTGCTTCTAACACTTCCCAACCCGTTTTGTATTCTTTTTAGAGATTTTCTCATTTTTCTTTCCATTACCTTATCCTTCTGCAGATGCTTATATTCTTCATTCTCTTTCAGTGATCTAACGACTTCAGCTTATGACATCTTTATCCAGTTACATTTAAGCCTTCGACATCTCTTCATGATTAATACTGAAGACGTATTCTCCAAAAACTGCATACAGTATCCTTGCTAAATATTTTTACTATTTGAACAAATGAATCAAACTCTTCTTTATTTCTGGTGTACAGTTTGAAGTCAAACATATATCGCAGGTAATTTATTTTCTCCATGTTGTTGATAAGCTTATAAGCAGGTGTATATTTCCTCAGTATACTTATCAAAGAAATCAACGCACCTACGAAAAGTAATAGATAGAGCGAGCCTCGCTGAAATATTCCATTGCGGATTTTCACATTTCCTAACGATTCATCCCCGTATTTTAAATCTGCTTCCCTCTAGTTCGTCCATTGTCCTAAAAATAAAAAAAGAACTGCTAATCTTCTGATAAACGCCGAGATTCATCAGGTATTCTAAAAACCAATAAAGTGGTACATTCTCGTATACGTTTTGTAGTATCCAAACAATATCTAAGTTCTTATTACCACTTTGGTGAGTTTCATTATATCAGTATACAATAGATCAGCAGTCTCCTTTGTTTTTCTTTCAGTATCCTTTTTGCACTTCTGGTAAAGTGCTTCCTTCTCCAAAAAGCTACGCAATTCATTTACTATGAGACCTGACAGCAATTTCTAAAACAATATGTAACGAACTTATAATTATTTAATATAGAGAATAGAAAAGAAGGATTCTTATCATTATTAGTATTATTATTGAATGAGAAATCAATGCATGCCATGAAAGTGACACTGGGGTACAAATATACGAAGCCCAGTATACCCATCATGACTACCCGTCTGATAACGGTACCCCAGGCACATGCACCACAATAATATGTGCGTGACATGATGATCTCATATCAAGATAAACAGCGCATGACCTCGCAGGTGGGGCCCAGTTAGAATTTTCTTCAGGTCGAGTAGCCCATCCCGATCAAAAGGTACCTGAATAAGTTTTGTTTAAGGATGTTCAGCAAAATACTCATATTTCCAAAGGTGAATTATTCAAACTCCAAAGAATTCCTCTCAACACATGGCTATGATGTCCCTCACTACTTCTGCTCATGAACAGAGATGCACATATCGTCAGCCACCAAGGGACATGCTCAACTGGATAAGATCAATCAACTGACAAGCAAATCTGTGGTATTAAGCAGAATATTTGCTGTAGCCCATCTTTTATACCAAGACAAAACAATGTACATGATAATACTTCCAATCAATTAAGATCAGAAGCCATGAGAGCCACTGCCTGGTACTGCATCCGGGCATTTATTATTATTATTATTATTA
>NC_068990.1:8957639-8962058 GCF_001194135.2 Octopus bimaculoides
TCTGCTCATGAACAGAGATGCACATATCGTCAGCCACCAAGGGACATGCTCAACTGGATAAGATCAATCAACTGACAAGCAAATCTGTGGTATTAAGCAGAATATTTGCTGTAGCCCATCTTTTATACCAAGACAAAACAATGTACATGATAATACTTCCAATCAATTAAGATCAGAAGCCATGAGAGCCACTGCCTGGTACTGCATCCGGGCATTTATTATTATTATTATTATTATTATTATTATTATTATTATTATTATTATTATTATTATTATTATTATTATTGTTATTATTATTATTATTATTTGTGAAGGCGGCGAGCTAGCAGAATCGTTAGCACGCCGGAAAAATTGCTATGTGGCATTTCGTCTGTCTTTACGTTCTGAGTTCAAATACCACCGAGGTCAACTTAGCCTTTCATCCTTTCGGAGTCGATAAAATAAGTACCAGTTAAGTACTGGAGTCGATGCAATCGACTTACCCCCTCCCCTGAAATTGCTGACCTTGTGCCAAAGTTTGAAACCATTGTTATTATTATTTGCTCCATACCTCCTTTTCTCATTTAGAATTCGTCTTGAGAATCCAATTACAAGATTGTACACTCCTCAACTATATTCTTCAATTCACAAATATTTTTTCTCTTTTGATGTTAGTCATATTATGCAAAGAAATCAGTGATATTACTTTCTATCATTTTTTGGGATCAATATTAATATAAAATATCGGATATCAACGACAATATTAATGTCGCGTAAGTCATTTTGTTGAGGACGAACTTCAGAAGATATTACTTTCTTGTAATTATTTTGGAGAAGATACACAGCAGTGATATCGAGCCTTTTATTCGTGGCTATGGATATAATCTGAATCTGGTATTGTAAACTATCAAATAGTCATCAAATATACAGTGAACTCACTAATTAAATCGACGTACTGCATTATATTTATCTGTATAAATGAGCCAAAGAGAGAGCCTTTACGCGGTCGCTCGATCTGTTAGAAATAACAGCCAAATCTCCGTCAAATTGCCCAGACTATATAAAATGAATAAGAAAAGAACATATTGAATTATTTAGTCCTGATTTCCCTAAAAATAAGTGGTGGTCACGACTGGAATCACAGGTCAGCTCTATCATGGTTGATATGGAATTTAACAGCGACTTATTTTCATGTGAGTCAATTAATATATTTGAGGAAGTTATAGAAATGCATTTGACAATATCTCTCTCTCTTCCTCTCTCCCTCTCTCTCCTTACATCAGATATATACACACATACACACATACACACATACATACATATATACATACATAAACACACGCACGCATACACATACACACACATATGCATCTGAAAAGAACATCAATCATTCATTTTGGGCAAAAGTTTCCCATAAAATCAATTCACTTCTCATTTGTTATTAATTCATATCGTATTTATTAAATACGTCTACAGTTTTTTCAGGAGAAAATGAGTTGGGGATATGTAAAACTGTATATATTGTTTTATCCTCTTATTGGCCCAAGTCATTCGACTGAGGCTTTGCAAGAACAGTCTTTAAGGGTATAGTCGATTACATCAAACTTAGTATTTATTTAATCAACTATTCATTTTATCGATCACGGAATGATGAAAGACAAAGCGGACAGTAAAATGGCAGGTTATCAACTCAGAATTAAAAGACACAAAATCAAATATACACAAAATATTTGTGCGACGTTCTACCAGTTCCGTTAACCACAAACATTCTGTCAACCAATATATTCTGCCACTCATCCACACATATATTCGTATTAACCATCATTTCAATTCTAAACCGTTTAAATTGTGATTAGATCAGATAGATTGATGTCTAACATTAGCACAATACAGCACACTCTAGGACATGGCACAGTCGATTAAATTAACACCAGTAATTAACTGGTAACTATAATTTATTGACCCTAGTAGGATGAAAAGCAATGTTGACCTCCGAAGAATTTAGATATTGGAGAGACATACCTGGTCTAATCGATAATCCGCTATCGATCGACGAGCCAATATTTCATATCTGCTCTCCAGAGCTTGCTTCAAAGCCAAAGCATTAAAGTCTAAGTCTACCTAATTAAATATATACTATGTTTATGCACGCTTCGCCGTTATAAATGTCAGGAAGTTGTGTGAGTAATGGCTTCTGATTTAGGCACATCACCATCAGTTTACTCGATACCATCAACCCCAATATTTGACCGATATTCTAGTTTAGCAGCCCGGTGGGATGAAAGACAAGGTTGGCTTCGGTGGTATGTGAATTTAGCGTAAAGAGCTGGAAGAAACGCTTCAAGACATTTTGGACGACGATTCTGCCAACCCGTTTCTCTACGTTGTGTGATTAATGAAAGTTTATCCAGCTTACTGTGTTCGTTTCAAATCGTGTTGTGGGTGTGAGTTGTGTTACAGCCGCCAGTAGCACAGTGCTATTGTAATTCAGTCGTCAATGTGATGATGAATTATATGTAACTTTATACGAATGAATAAAAATAAAACGTTTTTCTGAATGGATGTCAGTTTCATACATTGGTACAAGGTCACGTATTTATAGGAGAATATGAGAATTAAGATTATGCAGTATCCATCCTTTTTGACAGCATTTGAAGCATAAACGAAGAAATGGCAAAAAAAGATGAAAATCAAAACTGTTGTAAAGATCGATTTCACCTATAATCAACTTTGAACTTTGCAGGTAATCTTTTACTTAGAATAAAAGAAATAAATAAAATATCAACAGCAAAGTTCCTCGTAACCGAGCCCCGAAGCGTCATTAATAGATACGGAACCTCATCGATGGTTCGACTATTTAAGTACTGTACGCTTCCACCTTGCTGGTTTGTACGGTATTTGGAATCCCTGCTTAAATTTTGCTGTAATACCCCTACCCTGTCCAAGGATACAATTTAAGTGAATATCTTTTCTACTCTAGGCACAAGGCCTGAAATTTTGGGCGGAGGGGGCCAGTCGATTAGATCGACCCCAGTACGCAACTGGTACTTAATTTCTCGACTCCCGAAAGGATGAATAGCAAAGACGACCTCGGTGGAGTTTGAACCCAGAACGTAAAGACAGACAAAATACCGCTAAGCATTTCTCCCGGCGTGCTAACGTTTCTGCCAGTGAATAAATATCTTGAACCAATAATGTAGAGATTTTGTACAAATTTAAGTTTACTTTTTAGTACTGCACACGTTTGCGAATGTAATACATATTATTTTTAACTACGGAGAAGGTAAATTGTTATAATGGAAGTGATACAATTGAGTGAACCGACACCGACTGATATTCGATGCTATTTGTAATAATCGTTCGGCATTGAACTGTTGAAACTTCAACTAAGAAATTTCAACTAAGCACGCAGTTTTTGTCACCGTTGTTGCTGTCAACCTGAGGCCAGTCCTGATCAAGTAAACACGTAATCAAAATACACTCCAGCTATAATCATCCTGAGAGGGGCGGGTGGGGTCAGATTCAGTATATCTTGATGACCTACAACATTATATCTTTTCCTTTTAAAACCGTGGAGTAGGAGCAGAGAGAAATGCGACTGTTATCTCTAGCAAATCTAGCCACCTCATAAATACAATAGGTAAAGGATCAAGAGGAAATAATGCAAATTACTCCGTTCGTCGTTCTACCTGCTTCGTTATTCCATGAAAAATTAACGCGTCTGACAAAATGCTTAGTGAAATTTTACCAGTTTTTTATGTTCTGAATTCGACTTTGCAGTTCACCCTTTCGGCTCGATAAAATAAGTACCACTTGAGCATTGGTGGTGGTGGTGGGGGGTGGTATCAATGTAATCAACCACATCCTCTCCTAAAATTGCTGGCCTTGAAAATTTAAAACTATTATTATTTTTTAAGATAAGCAAGTGATTTCAAATTAGGAGTAACTTTAAAATCAGCTCCATTCTTTGGTACTTATTTTATCAACCACGGAAGGTTAAAAGACAGAGTCAACGCCAGCAAAATTCGTATGTAGATAGGAAGGGAGCTCTACCGATTCTACGAATACACCTCATGTTTCAGGGTTATTATTGAGTTCTACAAAGACACCGAACTGATAGAATTGTTAACGCGTCGGACAAAAACGTTTAGCAGCATTTCTTCCGATTACTCTTTTACTCTTTTATTCTTTTACTTGTTTCAGTCATTTGACTGCAGCCATGCTGGAGCACCGCCTTTAGTCGAGCAAATCGACTCCAGGACTTATTCTTGGTAAGCCTAGTACTTATTCTATCGGTCTCTTTTGCCGAACCGCTAAGTGATGGGGACATAAACACACCAGCATCGGTTGTCAAGCAATGCTAGGGGGACAAACACAGACACACACACACGCGCGCGCACACACGCACACACACACACACACACACACACACACACACAC
>NC_068990.1:8962167-8967012 GCF_001194135.2 Octopus bimaculoides
ATATATATATATATATATATACATATATATGACAGGCTCCTTTCAGTTTCCGTCTACCAAATCCACTCACAAGGCTTTGGTCGACCCGAGGCTATAGTAGAAGACACTTGCCCAAGATGCCACGCAGTGGGACTGAAACCGGAACCATGTGGCTGGTAAATTCCGCCGAAGTCGATTTTACCTTTCATCCTTTCGGGATCGCTAAAATAAGTACCTGTTAAACACTGGCAGTGATGGAATCAACTATTTCCTTCCCCAAAATTTCAGACCTTGTACCTATAGTGGAAAGAATTATTAAGATCTGCAAGGAAGCTGGGGGTTTGTGTTAGGATATAAACGTAAGTGCAATAGATAATTCTTCTAATAGATTTAAAGTGTTCATCGAGTGGATCTACCAATTAATTAATCATAATGACTTGTACTGTTTTTCTCGTATTGATACTAATTAAAAATGACATAAATGAAGAGTGGATAATTCATTTAAGAAAACTATTTCTTCTCACTTTTAGATACAATGATATTGCTGTGGTTGATGCTGTTGCTCGAACAAAACTATGACCGAAGACATTATAGCTATGACCACCCCTTTTTAAGATATTTAGAACTACATTATCCAATATATCGTTTGTTATTTAACACAGTGAAGGTGTGTTTTAAAGGAGCTTGGCTGCTATTTCTAAAAGGTCGAGTAACGACGTCAAATAAACTCCCTTGTTGGCTCATTAAATACAATTCACATTTAATGAGCCAACGAAAGACTGTCTATATGGCGTGTGTCAATTTAACGAATCATCATTATGCATATGGATTTATCAAATCAAACTGTGTATGTGGGCGTTAACAAACCGGAAAACGTGAGCCGCAAAATTTCAATTAATTTTCGTTCACTACACCACTGCATCTGCTAACGCTCACTTTATTATCTATTTTTGATAAAGAAGGCATCCCTGAGTACCCCTGTGTTACTCATACAGTGTATGTAATAAGCTGCCCAATGAGCCAGTCGGTATGGCTTTGATTGCCAGCGGCAGCTATTTCCTTTTCCTTATTCTACCAAAGTATTTTGATAACTGCATGAATAATATAACTAATGTTACCCTCCTTAGCAAATAGAGGCTCCGAGGTCGTGCAATATCTTGGGAGTGAATAAATAGAGATTTGTACCTGAGCAAAACATTTATTATCAGATATGTTGCCATCAAAGATGTTTGCGTAAGTTCAAGTATGTCTGTGTGCTTTAGAAATTTACATCAATACCCGCGGGTTCATCCCCTCTACGCGAAACTTTGGGCTATATCCTCAAAACAGCTCCGGGGTCGTGCAATATCTTGGGAATGAATTTGAAAGACGTCTGTATGTATGTTGGGGTATGTGTTACTATTTGTATGTGTATGTGAATGTGCGTATGTGAATGTGTGTATGCATGCTTGTATGAGTGTGTGTGTGTGTGTATCTTTGTTTGTCTCCCAAACATCTCTCGACAATCGGTGTTGGTTTGTTTACGATAAAGTATAAGTACAAGATTTCAGAAGTAAGTGTGGGGGTCGATTTGATCAACTCTAACTGTCAGGGCACATTGGATGACGTTGCCCATAGTACACAACGACTGAAAAGAATTGAATTATCAAGACAACAATGCATTTGATCAAAGGTTTACTCGATCAGGGTTGACATAAGATCAAACAATATGAATAATAGCTACTGATCGTGGCATTGAGAGAAATTTTCGTGGTCCCTTAGTCTGCTAGAAATACAACTGAATTGCTTTCAAATCCCAACTTACTGTCTTTTAAAAAATAAGGTCAGAATAGATAAAGCAGTCCTTGATATACAATCTAAAACTACAAAGCCGGGATGGTCACAGGTGAGAGCTTTGTCTGCAGGTCTGCTTATGAGAGAGCTGCTCTGAGACTTAATGACCAAATTACTTGTAAATTTTTCAATGCTCTCTTCCTATCCTTCTCCTTCTGCCTCTTCTACCCTCTCTCTCTCTCTCTCTCTCTCTCTCTCTCTCTCTCTCTTCCTCTTTCTGTCTCTTTCCCCTTCTTCTCTCTCTCTCTATCTCTCTCTCTCTCTCTCTCTCTCTCTCTGTCCTACCGTAATGCAATGCGGGACGTTTTAATGACATCACCTAGAACATTGTACGGCGCCAATGACGTGTTAGATTTCTTTAGCCTGGATAACAACACCGCACACAGTCTTATATTAGAATTTCTGAAGAAGGCAGCAGAAGATTCGAGACATGTATCATGTTTTTTTCTCGGACGTTAATGTATGGTATAATAAACTGTATATGTCGTTAATTTAGAAAAAAGACACTAACAAGTTCTTTTATTACTAAAATGAAATGAAAAATAAAGTATGACGTCAATACTGGTGGACAATATTTAAAGTTTTAATTTGTGTTGTAGCGTTTTATGGTTTCTAAAAAGAATCAGTTAAAACAAATCTATTGTTAGTCAAGGTTGACAGAGGCGGTGGTGTGGGAGAGGGGTCAGCGGCGTTGATGGTGGGTGTAGAATCAGCTGAGCCATTGATTAACTACATCTCAGAATATAGTTGCGTCATTATAGGTTTCCAAGGTATTTCCTTTCATACTTCCAAAGTCGATTACGTAAGTTCCTAGTATTTCTATTTCCATCCTCGATACAAACTGTGATTCACGAGATCGCAAACAACTTAATACATCATATAGTTCTGCAACAAGATATACTATACAGTTCTCGATTGCAAGAAGCTGACCGATTTTTTGCAATGGAAGAGCGCTGAAGTAACATATCGGTTTTTACAGTGTTCCCTCGGCAAGTAATGATTCATAATATCACTTTATGACATTTTTAACTGTGTTAGGTGAATTCTTGGGAGTTATGTTCTTGATCATAGAAACAGTCTTGAACTAGTGAATTTATACTGATTTATCGATATTTTTCCTTTTTTTTCCCCCGTTACTCCAGGAACAACACTTTCTACCGCTGGTAGAATTTTCTGTGGACGAATATTTTGAGAATTTGGCCAGGTTTTAGGATTATGGTTGAATAGTCTTCAATCTTATCTTTGTTCGATCAACCACTCAATCGCTCACTAGCATTCTTATAAATGTCATTACGTAAAGATCGGTAAGTTTATTAGGAAAGTCATATGCGAGTCACACAAATGAGACTATGTTTGAGAATCTCGTCAATTTTTACTGCGGTAAATTAAACCACTTACTTACTTTGTAGCTCCGGCTCTATCTAGAAGCTCACCTTGTGAGATATAGTAAATAGCCAAAGGTGCAGTTTGTTTTTCCGCTCTTTCTAGCGCTAAGTAGATGGAATATAATTCTTTCTTTTGATAACGCGCTGATGCATTTTAGATAGATTTTCATCAGAAGAAATTTACTTATCTAATGCTAAGTAAAGATCACTTCAATGCTGTTCTTTATTCGGTGAATTAGTCTTGTGTCGTGTTTGTTCCCAGCTAAATAAACTTGTCCATTAAGAGTTGTTATTGCTGTTGTTGAACAGCAGGTTAAAATTGATAGAGTATACTTATGATCAAAGACGTTCAAATCGTAACTATCCCATCTTTCAACACAAATATAACTATATTATCTTATGTGTCACACCATTTTCAATTCAGAAAGATGTTACTTGGCTGGTGTTTCTAGCAGGTTGAACCATCCAGGAAGTGTTTCTTCGTTGACTCCTTAAGAGTCAGGCTACGAATACAAAGATGAATTAGGACTGAAATACAAGCCAGAAGGTTGTTTGGGATCTCTTAGTTTCGGCTACTCAATCTCAAAGAGGACGTCATGCATGAAAATAATCTCTTTACTAATTCCAATAAAATATTATGTAAAGATTATTAAGGTTATTATGAAAAGTATTTGCGATTCACACAATTCTTCCTTTTCATATACATCAGAGACTGTGTAATGATGTGATAAATGAATATGGTATTTATCATATATAATTTCTTTCGTAAGTTTATTTTCCGGCCCATTTCCACTGATATACTTTTGTCCTCAATCGAGAAGAAACTAATATATTTATTAGTTGAACGCTATAAACTCTCAGTGACCTTAAATCGCCACCCAATTTCGGTTCCATTTTGAATCATTACACTTCTTTGTTGCCAAATCAAATCAAATATTGACTAGGCGTTAAATTGAACCAAGTAACATCTCTAAGATGACAAGATAACTGTGTGTATTTGGTTATTCACAGATATGTTCAGTGATTTTTGTGTCTGCTATATATGCAGAGTTTACTTGCCTAGATTTGTTGCTATAGTGAAAAAAAACTGCTATTTATTATATCTTTGAAATCCCAACTGTTATCTTTCAAACAACTTTTAGTGAGAACTTGCTGCTAATACTTCATGTATGATCATTTCACCAGTTGTATGTTTGAGACATATCCGAAGAGAATGTAGCAGATGGTTTCTGCGAACTGATCATATTGATTATATTTATCATCTAAATCATAGAAATTACAAGCATTCCTTTCAATGAATCTGTTAACGGAAAGTTATTTTCTTCATTTTCACATTTAAATTGTCCCTTAGGATGTAAAAATGAGAACTTTCCTAACGATAAATGAGCATTCAATATGTAAATATGTAAATAGCTAAGATTTTATTAATCTTAATAAAAATTAGTTGCTTCGTAATTTTTTTACGTTATTTTTCAACAATATTAGCTTGGAATATCAGTTATTATATTCCTTTTCACAAGTTCACTAAAGTGTGTGCGAAGAGGTATATGTTATAAATTTAAGCATGTATATGTAAGTTTATAAGAGTTCATATGTGTGTGTGTGTGTGTGTGTGTGTGTGTGTGTGTGTGTGTGTGTGTGTGTGTGT
>NC_068990.1:8968068-8979055 GCF_001194135.2 Octopus bimaculoides
ATATATATATATATATATACATATATATATATGAGAAGATGGTGTATTTTAACATTTCTAGTGCCTACGCAACCTATGCATTGTGCTGGGATTCGAAAATAAGATGGAGTCACGGATTTAGATGGCCTTCGGCGAAGTTATTTAACTGCGTCTTCTTTTGATTATTCTATTGGCGAAGACCTTGATTTTCCTTAAAAGCTTCTTACATTTCTCTCGATCATAACTAACGAACGGAAACCGGTTTGACAACTATATCTATCAGTTTTAATAGCCTCTGAATAAACAAATTATTCTTTCATTTATCTTTTCAATCACCCGAAAAATTACTTGAATACACTTCCACTTATTTATAGCCCAACGATATCGAAACCCTTGAGAGAATTTCCAATTTACCCAATCAATTATCTCGAAAGCCACCATTTGATCTTTAATGCTAGCTCATGTAACAAACCTATATTCTGTATGATATATGATGACAAACAAAAATATATTTAATCCCTTTTTTGTCGTTTTATTCTCTAGAATAAAACCTGATGCTACGAGGCAATTTGTCTTAAAGCAGACTTCCAATATCGGAATCTCCAGTATCTGACAGCTTTCATTTATGGAAGCTTAACCACTTACCACTGAATACAGCCATTACTATCTACACAATAGATTGTTTCTAAGGAGTAGATATATAGCCATTGGTAATAGAATTGCTACCTTCTCTGATTAAATATTTATCTAAGTGATGTATTGTGATAATGATAAAGTATGAAATAAACTTTCAGTAAATAGTATATGTAACACACGTTCGCTTCCTGTTACTTGTTATCTATTCTGCTAATGTGTTTTGACAAAATATAAATTCCGATTATTCCAACTGCGTTAAGTTAATAAAACTAATCACATTGAAGATACTTCTTACTTGTAAGAGTCAAATGAATGACTCGGTTTATCAAACTATTATTTTATGGTTATTCAATTCAGCGATCTTACACAGATTAAAGGGGCACCGAACCTAGTGTTTTACAAGTTTTAGTTTCACTTTGCATCGCCTTGATTTTGAGTCACCTTTGACTTACCTTTCATACTACTAGACTTAATACAACTGTATTAGCAACATACTATGGGCGATTCAAATCAAATATATATCTATATTTATTTTAGTGACTAAAAATGCATCATGTCTGTCTGATTCACATTACAAATAATATTCTTAAGTATGAATGAACTCCGTCGGATCCTTGTATTTACGTAATGATTCCAAGGAAGGATAAACCAGTGCTTTGCCTTCACTAGAGTGGTACACCATATTATCATTACAAGCTAACGAAATGCACTTCAATTTCACACTTTTCTTTACTTACGGTGGTTTAATCTACAAAATGTCCCTACAGTACAGTTTCCATCCACAACTTAGTCGGAAAAAATTAATTTCTTGGTTACACAGTAATGTGATGAAGATAGATCCCCGAATATCAAATAAATATAGCACTCACTCTATAAACTAGATACGAAAAATCAGATGTGTTTAACAATTTCGTTTGTTGATTCAGTAATCTTGTATGTCTTACCTCGAGTAAGTGATTGCATAGATATGTATTTCATTAATATGCCGCCAAAACTTATTACAATGAGGTTTACGTGCTAATATGCAAAGATGTAGCCGAAAAGCTTGTCGGCTGACCTACGTTTAATTTTCGAGGTGTTGTGATAGTGCAACATTAATTGCATTGCTTTTTAAAGTTCTTATTTTAAATTCAGGGAATGCTGTTTCAGTATTGTAATCTTTGATTTTCACACAATGCTATTAACCCATTACCTACCTCTGATCTCATATGAAATCACTTAAAAATTACAAATTTCGTAATTATCTGTCAACATTTACACATATCTAACCTTTTTGCCATATCTACTAGGTATATTTTTCTGATATTCAAATGAGGTTTGCTAATTTTTCACCCAATATCTCGCTTATTTCTATTTAAAATGTTATTTTGATCACTCCAGCGTGTTTCTAAGGCTGTTTTATGCTAGAAATCAAAGTTTCATGAAAGAATTCCAGTTAATAGAATTATGGGAGGTAATAGATTAATTCAAGTAAGGACCAGATGCATAAATATAAGTATGTAAGATATATCGTTCAAATGTGAAGCACTTAATTCATCTCCTTCATACACAAACACGCACGCGCCGACACACACATACACATATGCACTCTCATACACACATACATATACGAAACACACAAAACACACTCACAAGAGACAATGTATATTCAAATTCGAAAACGCCCCATGCCTAACGAGAGTGATTACCGCTTGCGACACGTTTGAGTGAATGCAAGGAGGAATATGATGACATATATGTGCGTGTGAGAGTGTGTGTACGTATGTCTATCTATATATGTACATGTTTATAAATATATATATATATATATACGTATGTATGTATGTATGTATGTATGTATTTATATGTTTATGTATGTATCTATAGGGTGCAACGCGTATTTGAGAACAAAACAGAAGACAATGAAGAAAAACTCTAAACAAATAAAACATACGCTAAAAATATAACTTACTCATTGAACTACAAACATCGAAAAATCAAGTCATTTAGCAAAACTACCCTCAGCTCCACTGACGAACTCTAGTCTCGAAAGAAGCGACTACATCAAATAATGAAGTTTAGGAGACCTCGTGATGTTGGAGATAACATAATATCAAATCTCCTAGCACTTACTGCATATAGACTGTTCTTTCCTCTTGTGGTAGAATTTGCAACTGATGTTCTCGTGAATCACATGTTTCATAGAGGTTTCTGCCATCTTGAGCTGTTTGGTGGTGGCCTTTATCAACCCATGGGGTTATTGTTGATGATGTCATAAATCAGCCATTTGAAGTCGGACATCCTGACGATGTATGCCTGTTGAGAATGCTTCTTTCTCTTTGTAGGGAATGACTTGCCCCGGCTAGAAGCTTCAATATCCTTCCCCCAATGAACAAAGGACAAGTCTTATTTCACACAGTATCACGCTGATTATTCCTACAGAATTATGTTAAGTGTACACGTTTCTGCAGAATACTCACCCATATATGTGCTAATTTAACATGTTCTATAGGAGCAGTCTTTATTGAAACCGAACGATATTAACACATGAGTGAGTGTATGTTCCTATCTATCTGTCTGTGTATACATATGAAGGTATCTTAGAGATGACTGCTCAAACTAAACATTTTCAAAAATATTTTTTACGTAACAGTCTGATTCACTTTTCAAATTTTACGCATCAATAACATGTAAATATTAAAACATTATTTTACAAATCAGATAATTCAAATTTAGGCATTGTTCAATATACTATACAACACTGATCTAACAGAATTTGCTTCAGTATCTTATACTTCCATGTGGTAAATATTCTAGTGTAAAGAACTTCTTTCGCTGTAATTTTTAGCAGATTGTTCAATGCTTATAATGACAAAAAATCTCTTGAGTAAAATTAAGTCCAACAGAAGCCAACGACGAACTATAAGTGATCGCTACGAATAAATGATCCTTATTAAAACTGATAATCATCCATGTAGGTTTGCTTCTATTTTCACAAGATCTTGCCCGCTATCTTTCAATATATGAACTAAATAAAAATCAACGCCACGTTGAATTTTCTTGTTTTAGCTTCAGGCCTTCCTTAATGCTGCAAATTATAGTCAAAGGTGTCCCTCTGGATCTAATTTATGTCTGTAAAATGTAAGTATATTATAAAGTGTTCTCTTTTTAAACTGTAGTCAGTACCTATAAAAGTGAACAAGTATACTGGTTGGGGCCAAGTGAGCCAAAGAAAGGTCCATGAATATATAACAGCTCCCCTACCTAAAAGATTAACAAACTCAGCCACTTCCATTTCAGTTTATTACAAAGATTCCAGATTATATAGAATAGTACAGTATTCGACTGTTGCAACAAACATGCGTTAATCTACTCTAAATGATAATGATGTGTCTAGAACATAGACAGGGTGCTTACAATTGGGAAAACTAAAATCTAATTTAAAGCAAATTTACAAAGTTGAGAACATAAAACAAAAAAGACAAAGAAAATTTGAACTAAATTATAAAGTACAAACTACATGCCACTTAACAATGTTAACTATTAACAATATTTAACTAATAAGCAATATTTAGCTAATTAACGATATTATTGCTTTGGCTTCTTGTGACAACTTATTTGGTAACTTAAAAAGTCAAATTACACTTTGACGAATCAAGTGATATAAGCGATAGAAAGCTAACGGCTTCTGTATAGGATATTTTTCATATAAGAATAATTGAGTGCGAATATCATTTTTCAGGAACACATTATGTTATAAAAAAGTAGAAAATGTCTTTATAATGCAGCTGAGTGCAGAAGAAGTCAGGAATAAAAGATAAAAGAAGCAGAAGCTAAACAAAAAAATCAAATGATTTTGTAATGTCAGTTCTTGAGCGGACCAACCCAACGGTGTATCGGAAGAAGAATTTAAACGTCCTTCAAGAAACAGATGTGTCTTTCATAAAGACATAAAATAGTAAATCTTTTGATTTCAAAAAATATAAAATATATTTTCTCAGATATCCAGAGGCCATAAATGTTTATATTAAGTTTGAAGTATTTTCGAAATAAGTGAAGAGCTATAGAATTCTTTAGAAAATAGTGGACTCATTGACATGGAGCTTCAAGATAAATAGCAGAAAAATTGCAAGATATCCTCAGAATTCTATGTTACATAAAAGTGTTTTGCAACACAAAACCTTGTATTGTATGAAGAGAAAGAACTCTATAGACAGATATGAGAAAGCAATTTCAATTTTTATGGAGTTACAAAAAATGTTGACAAAGTTTGATCTTGTTATGGAAGTGCGTTTCAGTAGTGAGTTAAAAAAAGAATTGGAAAATATAATTTCATAATTTCTCTCTGTTAATTTTTAAACGAATATATTCAACTGATGGTTTCTAGAGTTCGCCGCAGATTGCTACATAACATCTATCCATATGACCAAATATCTGGCGTTCTTGTTTGACTCTGCTCTGAATCAAGCACTTGGAGAGTAAATGCTGGAAACAGTTCATCATTAAGTACACAACAATTATATCAATAACAGACCTTTCTTGAATTTATCCACTTAAGACAAAAAATGTTGAAAACAAGATGGAAGTAACTTTTGGATCAACTTGTAAAAAAACAAGATGTCATATAACTATCGTTATGCCTGTCTTAGTATTGCTTAAATTACTAGTTTTGCTATCAGGGTTAGCTGCACTTTCTTGAGCGCGTTTTTCTATATTAGTATTGTCTATGTTACTATCTCGATCCGATATGCGATTAAGTTCACAATAGCTATTCTGGTCTATGCAAGCGGATTTCACCTTTCGCTTATGGAAGTTTTTCCAGTTATTTACACTATTCCTGATATCTGCAACTTCTCGGTTCAAGGTCTTATTCATATTCATATGGTCCTTCATTTTGTTTCCAGAAGAAACTAGCTGAAACTTAGTCTAAATCTGGTGGGGGAGTGTGAACACAGTACTTGTTGACAATGCGAGGGAAATGTATAGAATACTGGGCGCGAGCAGTGAATATACTCTATAAACTATAGATAATCCAAGCAAACTAACCTAGGGTTTACCCATCGGATGAAATATATTGGGATTATTTATCTTGAATAGTCCTAAGTTGTTCCTTACCATTCGATGTGGTTAGCCGTAACTTGGATTATAATATATGTATTATAATAGATATCAGAGGCTGTGCGCATCGATATGAAAATTTTGAGGAATTAAGCACTAACAATAACAATACAAAACAGGCGGAACATTTTTCAAATTAGCCTTCATCAGCTGTCAAGCTACGAGATTTTCGTGGTCTCGTCCCCTGAGGACAATACTGCTTACCCAATGGCGTCAACAACAATCCAGTGCGGTGAAAGAAATACTGAAAATTATTTCTTGAGCAAACAGAAACATTGTGGAGAGATGACGAAAAGTCAAATCGATCGCTAGTGAGCTAAGGCAAAAGATTAAGAAGAGAGGACAAAGCAGAAAAGGAGAAGTGGTAAAAGATAAAGAGTTGTGAAATTAAAAAGACTGAAAGGAGAGAGTGGGGAAAGGATGAGAATTAACATTTATGCGTTTATGTGTATGTGGGCGTATATTGGTTTAAACTGGCGTATGTAAGTCCGTGAAAGAACGTAACTTATCATTTCGAAATAGAACAATACAATTATTATTTGACTGAGTAGTGGATTCGATATAATTGATTAAAACCCTTGTAGGTAGTGCTCCTACATGGCCTCAGTTTAGTTACTGAAATCAATAAAATTATAAAGGAATGACTTTCGAATGCCATAGGGAAACTAAGGAGATATGGATATCTTGTTTCCTATAAATGCATTGGAATTTCAAATTTTATTTTACTTGGTCAGCCTTTCAATATGCGGAGAGAAAGACGTATTGTGTTGAACAAATTTGATATCCTCTCAGCAGGCAATATTCTTCAGTTTATATATTTCATAACAATGCTCTAGACTATTCACGAGGGAAAAATAATTTCGTTTAATTATCGATTTCCATACTTCCTGTGCTTATTTTTCTTGTTTGTATTTTACTACACAATGGTTCTATATACTGTTATCTGGTAATGAATCAATATCCGTGAAATAGTGAAGTAATAAAAGGAAATTTACTAAGAAGTTACAAAAAATTGCTACTTTAGATAATGTGGGAAGATGCATTGAAGGGTAGAAGTCAGTATCTTCTACCCCAGACAGTATATTGGCCATGTAAAGCAATGAATCGATTCTGATTCCAGGTCGAATAGATTTTATTTCATATCCAGTCATAATGTCCTTTACTGAGTGGAAAAGTAGGAATATTATGTTATTAATTCCCTTTCAAAAGACATTACGGGTACAAGGAATATAAAATAGCTTCAGCGTGAGATGGAATCTGAAAAGTGGCACTTGAATAGCAGGAAGCTAAATTTTTGACACCATGGCGCAAATACAGAACAACTGTTAATAGTTCCATTTGACTATACACAAGAATTTATATTTTATAAAATAGGAGGAAAATGTTTCTCATGATCATTAACAAGGTAAATAAAGTGAAATAGTTTTTAACTTCGAAACGTGATCACGTGGTGTATTAATCCAACAGAACTTTTCCTCGTTTTTATTATTGATCGCCACCTGCAGACTAACTATTATTATTGATCAAAATTTCTGATTTAAAAATCTCAATGGGAAATATGTTGAATTCTATGCTATTTTCATGTTTCTATCTCACATTTCTCTTCCATATTTTTACAGTTTCATTTCAGATTAATTAGCAATACTAAACATTTAAGAGATACCACCAACAGAGTACTAAAAGAAGATAAACTTTCACGTATAACACTAAAATCCAATGCAAGTATGTATACATGATCATGAACGACTTCACCAATATTTTAAACACCTACATTAATACACCTATATCAATATATTCTGGATTGTGATTCTATATCTTGAAGAATATATGCATGTAATTATACGTGTGCGCTCGCATTTGAATGAATATATGTGTCACTTTGATACAAAGTAATTTCTTTCATAAACCCCCGTGGCATTTTATGTAAAGTCTTAACGCCCCAAGCCTTAATTAATAGACAACTCTTCCCCTCCCCTCTTCTTTTTTCCTTCTTTTCCTCCTCCTCTTCTTTTTCTTCATCTTCTTCTCCTTTGTGTGTGTGTGAGTCTGTGTGCAATAAACATATTATATATATATACATAGTCACACGCATTCATACAAAATGCATAATACAAAAAGTACACACACACGCGCAAACAGGTACACACATGTACGTGTGTTGTGACAGTGTGCATGTGTGCGTGTGCATGTGTCGTATATGCTTTGTTCCAAGAATGTATATTTTACACACGCACGCGCGAACACACACACATACTCGCACACTCACATACTCACGCATACACACACACACACACAACGCGCGCGCACATACTCACAAAAATACTTCTATACTGCCTTTTCCTTGAAAAGTTAGTTTCATCCAGTTTGGTTTTATGTGTCTGTCTTTCGCTGCGTTTGAACCTACTTTCCGAACAGTTGTATATTTAACCCCCTTTACTAACGTGATACTAAGCGTAGGCGTGGTTGTGTGGTAAGAAGCTTGCTTCCCACCCATATGATTCTGGGTTCAGTCCCACTGCATGGCAACTTGGGAATGTGTATTCTACTCTAACCTCGGACCAACTGAAGCCTTGTGAGTGGATTTGGTAGACGGAAACTGAAAAAAGCCCGTCGTATACATATCTGTGTGTGTGTGTCGTTGTTTCTGTGTTTGTCCCACACCACTGCTTGACAACCGGTGTTGGTGTGTTTACGTTCCCGTCTTCTAGCTGTTCGGCAAAAGAAAACGATAGAATATGTAACAGGCTTTAAAAAGAAATAAGTACTGGGGTCAATATATTCGACCTAAAATTTCTTCAAGGATGGGTATGTATAATGAACATATGGAGTCACCTTTCACAAACGGCAAATGAAGGTTCCGCAACATCTTGCACAACAACCTGCAGAGATGATTTTTTTTTATAATGATCAAATGTTTATGCTATACATTAACTTACTCCCGCCATCAAATCAATGTGGCCTGCACGGTATGCCACACGTTAGATTCTAAGGTGATCATAGAGCAACGTAAAATTAAATGTTTAGCTCAAGTATTCCCCGTCCAGGAATCGAAATTACGATTTTTTGCGGTCGTTGGTACAACACCCGAACCACTAGATCATATCATATTGAAATAATACTATTAATATAATATTATCTCATGATAGCCAAATTACCAAATGATTTCATGCCAGAAGTGGAGAGTCAAAGCTTGCAATCATCTGAATGAAATAGTATGACGCAGGTTCTTTGTCTCTGGAAGCCTGAATGTAATAAAAATCCCCCAAGTCCTACTATTCTGGTGGTTGCTGTGTTTAGATCTCGATCTCTGGTGTGAAACCATGAGACCTTAAACAGTATCACATGAATAGTAGTAGTAGCAGTAGTAGTAGTAATAGTAGTAGTAGTAGTAGTAGTTATAATAATTTCTACTATAGGCACAAAGGTCTGAAATTCTGGTGGAGGGCAAAGTCGACTTCGACGGAACGTAAAGACAGACGTAATACCTATTTCTTTACAGCCCACAAGGGGCTACACACAGAGGGGACAAACAAGGACAGACAAACGGATTAAGTCGATTATATCGACCCCAGTGCGTAACTGGTACTTAATTTATCGACCCCGAAAGGATGAAAGGCAAAGTCGACCTCGGCGGAATTTGAACTCAGAACGCAGTGGCAGACGAAATACCGCTAAGCATTTCGCCCGGCATGCTAACGATTCTGCCAGCTCGCCACCTTTTTTGAATGATGATGATGATGATACTAACAGTAATAACAATAATAATAATAAATGCCCTGATGCAGTTCCAGGCACTGGCTCACATGGTTTCTGATCATAACTAATTGGAAGTGTTATCAAGTACATTGTTTTGTCTTGGTATAAAAGATGGGGCTGCAGCAAATATTCTGCGCAATACCACAGATTTGCTAGTCAGCTGTTTGACCTTAACCAGTTGAGCATGTCCCTTGGTGGCTTACAATATGAGCATCTCTGATCACGAGCAGAATTAGCTGGGGTGTATCGTAGCCATGTGTTGAGAGGAATTCTTTGGGGTTTGAATAATCATCTCTGGAAACATGGGTGTTTCGTTCAACATCCTTAAACAAGCCTTATTCAGGGGCCTTTTGAGCAGGATGGGATACTCGACCTGAAGAAAATTCTAACTGGGCCTCACCTGCAAGGTCATGCGCTGTTTATTTTGATATGAGATCACCACGTCGTGCACATATGGTTGTGATGCGTGTGCCTGGTGTGCCCTTACCAGACGGGTAGTCATGATGAGTATACTGATTCGTATAATTTACACCAGTATCTCTTTGATGGCATGCACTGCTCTCTCACTCAATAATAATAATATACCCACTCATTACCTAATGTATGAGTGACTTTTATGACTCATGTATTACTAAACGACTATATATGTGTGTGACTGTGTGTGTGTGCATGTATGTATATGTATTTGTGTGAGCAAGTATATTCTATCATTCCTTTATCGGTTTCATTTATTTACTGGCGCCATGTTGGAGTACAGCCTTCAATGATACAGCCAATTTTATCGATCCTAGAACTTGTAAGCTGATACTGTATTGTCGACTATAGAAGTCTGGAAGGTAAATTTAACCTCAGCAGAATTTGAACTCAGACTGTAATGAAATATAACTAAATTCCGAAAGGCATTTTGTCCGCCGCCTTATCGATCCTACTAATATAAATCTGTACGTGTGTGTGTATGCGTATCCGTGCGTATACATGCATATGTGCGTGTATTCATGAGTATGTATGTGTCTATGTGCGCTTGTGTCTATGTGTCCTCGTGCTCACTCTTACAGATGTATATATAAAATGCGCTTTCAGCAAATATTAAATCGATTTTCATATGTAGATATACGTATATAGTCTTGATATATTTGAGATTGTTTAGTCTCAGCTTGCATTAATATTGACTGAGTGTTTTCCATATTTATGTTTCAAGAATATCAATATTCTAAAAGTCCTTGGTTACCAATATTTTAAAAAATTCGTGATAAGCACGATAATTCTTATTCGATTTTACCAAAGAAAGGACATTTCCTCTTATAGTATGATATACATCCTGTCAGTTTTCAGTCCATACATTTCTTTTTCCATAAAAAAAAAATATATATTCTGATAATGAATATAACCTGCATAGTGGTGTGGTGAACTACAAGCTTTATCGTTTCTAGATGACTAATTTTTCGTACTGTGTTCAAAGCTCGCAATATTTTCACCGTTACATTTAAAACATTCGTTATATATTAACCACTCTACTGCA
>NC_068990.1:8981450-8982508 GCF_001194135.2 Octopus bimaculoides
ATATATATATATATATATATATATATATCCATATATATATATACATGTATGTGTGTTTGAGTGTCTGTGTTTGTCCCCCACCATCGCTTGACAACCGATGCTTGTGTGTTTACATACCCGTAACTTAGCGATTCGGCAAAAAGAGACCGATAGGATAGGTACTAGGCTTACAAAGAATAAGTCCTGGGGTCGATTTTCTCGACTAAAGGTGGTGCTCCAGCATGGCCGCAGTCAAATGACTGAAGCAAGTAAACACTGTAATGCATTAACGCTGGGCAAAGAAGTTCAACAAGTCAGGAATATTTTATGAATTATATTCCAGACGCTGATTCACTGCATTTAACTTTTCGTCAAAGCATGCAGTGTAGCTCTCCGCTAGACGTCTACAATGAATATAACTAATAACCGACACTCTATCAGTTACGATTGCTAGGGTTCCAGTTGATTCAATCAACAGAACAGCCTGCTCGTGAAATTAACGTGCAAGTGGCTGAGTCCTCCACAGACACGTGGGAGAGCAGCGTGACACAGAATGTGACAAGGCTGGCCCTTAAAAATACTGGTACTGCTCGTTTTTTGCCAGTTGGTAGACTGGAGCAAGATGAAATAAAGCGTCATTCCCAGAGATACAATGCTTCGCTGGTAATTGAATTCATGACCTTAAGCTAACCACTAAACCACGCGCCTTCACTACACTGTATATATAACTAGCAAGACCGTTCTGTGGAGGATTCCCCGCCGTTTGACCGGCTACATGTGTGCTTGGAACTGTTCCATGATGGCTGACTTTGGGCTACATGATAGCAAGAACAACCTCGTTAAACATCACATTGTTCTTGTCTTCAACAATGCGATCAGTTTCGTTTGACTTAGGAGTTTTTTATAACATATGTGGACAGTAGAAGGGGAGGGCATGAAACTTTTATTTTGCCCATCGTTATTTTTCCCGAAACCCCATGAGTAAGGAAATTCGGAATTATTACATTCCCTTTCATTTTTTTGTTTTTTTTTATCTATTTGTTTATGTAATTATTTATTCATTTATGTAATTATTTATT
>NC_068990.1:8982895-8986235 GCF_001194135.2 Octopus bimaculoides
TATATATATATATATAAGAAAGAAAGAAAGAAAGAAAGAAAGAAAGAAAGAAAGAAAGAAAGAAAGAAAGAAAGAAGCGTTACTAAATTGTGTCTATTCTCACGTTTGCTGTTTCATTGTACAAAGAAAAAGTAGTATAAAAGAAGCGTAAGAAGTTCTGTTTTATTTAAATTGAAATAAGAAGAAAATCGAAAGGATTAAAAATATATACAGCATAAAGCGAGAATGTGTAAATTTGATTGGAAAACACAATAAAAAACATTGGAAGCCAGAAATAAAACAATATTTAGTGGTTTGGTAAAATTGAGTAGACGTTTGTAAATAAATTAGACCATACGTAGGTTTCTTGTATGTAGACGTTAATCTGTCAGAATGCTATAAAATGTTACAACCATTTGCAAAATAAAAGAAAAACAAAAAAAAGTGATGGGTTTTGTGTGTTATACATGTGTGTCTTATAGCTACCGTATGTGTTTGTATATGTGTGCGGCTATTATTTCTTAAAATATTTTCTATGTGGAGGTTAAGTTGTTTGAAACACAGACATGACGACAGAGATTAATATGAATTCCTAGAGGCGAGGAAGGCAAGTTGACAGCTATTATTGAACGCCAGGCTAAATGCCTCGAAGTATTTAGTTTCTTTCGTATATTTTCTCGACTTCAAGACCGCTAGAGTCGATGCTATTCTTCACTCTTCTAAGGTATGTAGGGTTAAAAAAAAGGAACTATATTGCACTGAGATCATTTCCTTACACTTACAAATAAACTTTATTTTATGGAGTCAAAAAATATATTGCCGTCAATTTCTTGGTGACACGGACGAAAATAAGGTTTTTCTTTCTGTTAATCTTTTTTCTTGCTATGGAAATTGATTCCTTATATCCAAACCAGTCATGGCCAAACTGTGGCTCTCCAGATTTTCTAAATAGCATTCCAATAAAAACTTACCCTGAATTTTTTAGTAGTATGGTCCGTTTGATGATGGTTCATGTCTCATGTGGCTCGTTTCTCGTAAAAGATTGCCCTTGCCAGATCCAAGCTTAAAGCAAATTCTTTTAAGGAAGGCCGGGTATCTAAATCGCCCCAGGTGTCTCTATCGTTATCACTAATAAATACAGTATTCAACTACGCCTGCACAGACTATATTTAATACTGATTCATTTAATTTGTTGTGTTTAGGTTAGCTATATCTTCCTATCTAGAACCACGAAGATATAAAAACTTTGTTCCACTAACAAAAAAAGTGAATGCGTGTGGCTTAGTGCTTAGAGTGTTGGACTCATGATTGTAAGATTCCTGAACAGGTTGATGTATTGTGTTCTTGTACAAAGTACTTCATTTCATACTGTTCTAGTTCACTCAACATTCAAAAATGAGTATTCCTGCGACTAACCGGCGTCCTGGCTAATGAGGGTGGGGAGTATATGCGCCAGAGACTCCGGGAAACCATCTCTATCAGTCTGTATTACTCAGAAAGGAACTTTATCCTTCTTTTGCCTCCTACAACTACGACTGATGATTCCATTGAAAATAGCTGTGCGACTCCTTCAAGGAAAATTGTAATAAATTTCTCACAATATCTGTAGTTTATGGTGAGTCGAATTTCATAAAGACGTAATTGAAAATTTAAAGATCGCATACATTCTAAGTAAGGCGAGCCTCGTTTACTCCATATTTGACCCAGTTTGTCACCACAAAACTGTAACCTCGATGAGGTTTATGTATTACCTCAGCTTTAGCTATGTAATATCCCGCACACTAATATCTGCTTAAATCTGTATATAAACACACGCACACACATGCATTCATCAATTTATTACACTGAGTAACATAATTGTTGTCTTTGGGTAGCAACTATTATTTCCTATTTGCTTACCCCTAGAAAGTTTGAGATACGGCTAATAGTTACTTCAAATTTTGCTTTTCTTATCATATTCGAACCCCAAAGAAACCCTCCCGAAATATGGCCATAAGGCTTCCCAACTATTCATGATCAGAGATGTACGTATTCTGTCCTACTCTAGGCACAAGGCTCGAAATTTGTGGGGAGAGGGCCAGTCGATTAGATCGATCTCAGTACGCAACTGTTGTTTAATTTATCGACCCCGAAAGGATGAAAGGCAAAGTCGACTTCGATGGAATTTGAACTCAGAACATAAAGACAGACGAAATACCGTAAAGCATTTCGCCCGACGTGTAACGTTTCTAGTTTCTTTATTGCCCACAAGGGGCTAAACATAGAGGGGACAAACAGGGACAGACAAACAGGGACAGACAAAGGGATTAAGTCGAGTACATCGACGCCAGTGCGTAACTGGTACTTAATTTATCGACTCCGAAAGGATGAAAGGCAAAGTCGACCTCGGCGGAATTTGAACTCAGAACGTAACGGCAGACGAAATACCGATAAGCATTTCGCCCGGTATGCTAACGTTTCGGCCAGCTCGCTGCCTTAAGAAATGCACATATTGTCGGCCATTAAAGGATATGCTCAAGTGGTTAAGGTCAAGCAATTGACAAGCAAATCTCTGGTATTGAGCAGAATATTTGCTATAACGATACTTCTCTTTCAGATACTCAGCGCTGAATCTGTCTGAAATGTAATGGAAAATAGACCAGCCTCAACCCATTGACGTCCATGTCACAAAAGCAAACTTTGAAGCGAATAGTAGTCATTTCTTTTGATTTCTAGATAGAAGCAAATAGGAAATAACACTTACTGACCAAAGTAAAAAGAAATTTTCTTAGTGTTATTTGATATTGTTTGTTAACTTGTGGAAAACAACAAAATATTTACTGATGGCTGAACTCTACACAGTTAATAGAGTAAATATAGTGGATAGTGATTTGATGGGACTTAAATTTTTGACTTTAGCTGCTTATTTAACCAGTCTCCTTGAATAAGTTAAAACAATCAATACTATGAATATATATGTATTATATAAGAATTAAATATAAATGTGTGAGTGTATGTGTATTTTATGAACTATACTGCGTGTGTGTATGTATAGAAGTGTATATTAGGCAACAGATTGGGAAAACCATTAGAAAATGCTTTGTGGTATTTAGTTACGTCCCTTTAAGTTCTAGATTTGATATTTCACTCGAATCGATAAAATAAAATAAAGCCTCTAGTCAAGCAATTGATTACATTTATCCGCTTTGGTGCGTGTATACATAAATAATGTGTGTATGTGCGCGCGTGTGTGTGTCTGTTTATGTGTATGTGTACGTATGTATATAAATATATATATATATATATATGTTTGCTTATGTATATATATACATCGATGTTTGTGTATATATATATATATATATATATATATATATATATATAT
>NC_068990.1:8986332-8991589 GCF_001194135.2 Octopus bimaculoides
TATATATATATATATATATATATATATATATATATATATATATATATATATATATGGGGGGTAGGGTGAGGGTGGGAGTAGAGGTGAGGTATGTGGGAGAGGGTGTAGGATATACATATATACATACATACATAAATATATATATGTGTATATGTATGTATATATGTATGACTATATGCATATAAAGAGGGAGAGAGTGGGGGGGAGAGAGAGATAATATGTGGGAAGCGTATTTGTTTGTGTGTATATATATTCACATATATTCCCATATATTCACATATATTCACATATATTCACATATATTCACATATATTCCCATTATGTTGGCCCTTCTCCAAAGTATCGTAGCACTTTTCTAGTCAGTCGTAAAGTAATTTGATTCTGAACATTGATAAGAAATAAGAGAATAATATTTCTATCTGAAAGCCACAGATGACGAAGTCGTAAACATACGGAGCGTATCACATCATTAGATTATAACCAAGACAACATCATAACCATTTAACCCTCACTGACCCAGAACCATCTACATTCTAAATTTAGCCTCTGGGTTTTTTTCTTTTTGTTTTTTTCGTTTTATGTTGAAGTACGAACTACGAATAGTGAAACGTGGCAAAGACTCTCAAGAGAACAGAAATATTTCTCCACCTTTTGGTACCATGAAAACCTTAGATAATATTCAGTATATTATGATATACTCTGGTAACACTTGTCATTAAAAGTGAAGTGTAGGCTATTAAATCAATTCTTAATAAATGTTTCATAGTCAAAGCGGCGAGATGCCAGGGTCGTTAGCAGCATTTTCTCCAACCTTACGTTGATTTCAAATTCCGCTGAGGTTGACTTTGTCTTTTATTCTTTCAGGATCGATCAAATGAGTACCAGTTGAACACTAGGGTCGATGTAATCGATTTATCTTCTCCCTTAAAATTGCTGGCCTTGTGCCAAGACTGTGAAACCAATATATGTTTCATATTAAACTGATTATTGATAGGTCAGAAGCGACTCTAGGGATATTTCAAATCAGAGCATCAGGTATTGGTACTAAATACTGAAAAGAATCTAAACCAACGGTCTCCAGCTTCTGCTCCGCCATCCTCAGAATGTTCAATACATCATTTTCTATTCTAGGCACAAGGCCCGAAATTTGGGGGGGGGGAGGCAGTCGATTAGATCGACCCCAGTACGCAACTGGCATTTAATTTATCGACCCCGAAAGGATGAAAGGCAAAGTCGACCTCGATGGAATTTGAACTCAGAACGTAAAGACAGACGAAATACCGCTAAGCATTTTGCGTGGCGTGCTAACGTTTCTGCCAGCTCGCTTCCTTGAATGCTCAACACATTGCTGCCGAAATGACAAATGTATTGTTTTATTTTAGAGTTTCCAACTCTTTATCAACTATTGATTTATCTTCGAGGGAACCTTTGAATGATCCTTACTCATTCGTTCGACCTTCTAGAAATAGCAGCCAGGCTTTATTCGAACCACAACCTAACTTCTTAAAAAAGTTAAATACGCATTTGTGTTGCATACTTTGAACGTGTTTTGTCGTAGGTCTCTTCGATCAGAGTTTACTTAAGATTATTAGAATTCATGCCTTGTGCCTACAGTAGAAAGGGTTATTATTTTCATTATTATTATTATTATTATTTTTATTATTATTATTATTATTATCATTATTATTATTATTATTATTATTCCCAAATTTCAGGCCTTGTACCGATAATAGAAATTATTATTATTATTATTAGTTCAAATTCCTCTCATCTTTTAGGGATCGATAAAATAAGTACCAATTTGACACTGGGGTCGAAGTAATCGACCTACCCTCTCCCTCGAACCTCCGAACACACAGCTGTTTTTCGTACGTCATTACGTTCTCAGTTCAAATTCCATGAGTTCGACTATTCCTTTAATCTTTTCGGGGTCGATAAAATAATTACCAGTTACTCTGTAGCCCAATAAATTGTCTGCCTACTTAAATCAAACTTTATAACAACTGACCCAGCTTCCATTTACTGAACGTATGTCCGATGACCCACCATTTACCCAATAATATTCTATAGCTGCCGATTGAAAAGCTATGTCGTGTCTTTTCTTGCATAACTTTGTCATTTCGATTAACTTAACAACAATAATTTTATCTTGTCTATCTTCCATATCTACTAATTCTCATTTACTGATGTATACCTACTTCTACATGTTTATTAATGCATGAAGGATAATGTTCCGTTACTGTTACATACCTGTTGACGCATGTGTATTTCTACACTTGCTGACTAACAGCCAATGCAATCAAAAACCAAGTTGGATTTGCAGTCTTTCTTTTTTCTTCTATAAGATAGAGATACTGTTTGAAGTGATAGTTTTTTTCTTCTTTTTAGTAATTTATTATAAAGAACTTCCAGGCTGGTGAGTTGCTGCTGTTGTTTGGCCCCAAGTGAGCACTAACCGAGCAGACACAATATTTACCGTCTGTTTATATATCAAAATTATATTGTTCAAAACGTCTTTTCTTAAAGAAGGGTGTGTATATTTTTTAGAGATTTAGCAACACAAGACACTCAAATGCTGGCTCGACTTGAGTTGTAGATTGATGCGAATGATAATATGCTCAACTAAATATTTTCCTTGTCGTTCTAAGTTGTGAAGTCGATAGAATACGAACAATCGTTTTGTAAGACATGGTACATACACGACTGCATTATGCAGTACAAACCTTTTTGAAGATGCATGATGTTGAGGAAGATTGAGTTAGTATTTCTAACAATTTCAATTTATTACCTATTTCCTGAACAAAGATATACTACTGTTACGGATTCTATTTCTCAAAATTTGATTTATTCATATGAAGAAAATCTTATTTCTCACAGAACAGTGTCGATTTGATGGCTTTTAATAAATTTAAATCATTTCTTGATAAACATGATTTCTGACTAATATACTTAAAAGTAACTTTTCTTCAGAATGTAGATGAACTTAACAACTTACTCACATTAAAATAGCTTAGATTTACACTAAAATTTCACTTGTGTCTAATATCGATTAATACAGTCTGAACGAAGAAAAGTGTTTCTCCAAATGATAAAAATATTGCTTAAAGCTGAAAAAGAAAAGAAATATAAAATATATTCTTCGGCAAGTATTTTGCACTTAATATAACTCATTCGCACCTAAAACTTTTGTCACATAAGACAAAATATTCACCAAAAAGACCCTAAATCTGCGAGTCAGTTTTACTTCTATTCAAAGTTATATCGCATCAATTAAACGACAGGCAACCTGGAGAACTTTATAAAAAAATCAACTCATAATCTTCTCTTGTAAAACTGAGACATACCGTTTGCTGAATGAAAAAAATTAAAGCATTTATCTTGTGGTGAGAGTTTGAATGCTCTTGATATTCTAATGACGACATTTCATTTATACCAGCATCAACATTTAGACTGAAAATAACGATTCCAATTTTCCCATTTGTAAGGTAATGATCATATGTCAAATAAAATATAATACAAAAGGTGAAAGACATCTCATATAAATATGACAACAAATATACTAGTTTGCGTTTTCATAGCTGAAAATATCTGTCAATATAAAAGCATGATGCCATTAACTCTTTTCTCGTGACATCAATATCATCCTAGGAATTAAGATAGCAAGCTGACTGAATTGTTTGCACGCCGGCAAAATGATTAACGGGATCCCGCCCGTCTTTATGGTCTAAGTTCAAATTCCGCCGAAATCGAGTTTGCTGTTCATCCTTTCAGGAGTCGATAAAATAAGTACTGAATTCTGGGGGTCGATGTAATCGACTTAGCCCCTTCATCGAAATTACTGGCCTTGTGCCGGAATTAGAAACCAATATCTATCTAGGAAATATGACGCCAATGTATTTCCAAAGAACTTTATTGGTGCAGCAGATGTTAATATAGTTTTGGTTTGTTTTGTTTTTTATTTATTCACGGTTTATTTATTTATTTTTTTACATGTTAGTCAACAGAGGAAGGTCAGTTACCTGATCTTTTATGTTTCAGGGCCTCGTAGACTGATAAGAAAATGAGACAAAATTAATGTCAAATCTTAGCCTCCGTCTTTGCAACAGACTGAACTCCTCTGGTGGTGTTAAACTGATGACACCCAAGAAATCAGACATTGAACAAATACCACAAAGCAACTTGTCTGGTGGTCCAAAAATTCCGTCAGTCCAGAGCCTTAGAATGCTACCATATTTTACCAACACTGAAAGGGTGAAAGGCAAAGTTGACTTCGGTGGGATTTGAACTCAGAAAGCCAGCGCACAGATTCCACGCATTTAATTTTTTTTTTTTATACGCTCATATGACTCAGTGTCCATTCCTCTCCAAACATCACATATGCAAACATTTGAACTAAGAAGTTCAAACTAACAGAATATTCTCAATCTTCTACAAAGTAGTTATTTACATCAGCTTGAAATAGTCTGTTTAAGAATTAAATGTTTTGTCCATAGTCACAGTGTAATAACGCCAGAAGCAGGATATGAATGGCGAACGTTTCGATAATGTGACTGGGGCCTTATTAACTTTGCTATCTGTAACTATTTGCACAAATAGATAATATAAATACGTCTTTTCGTTTCCAATAGCTCTGAATATTTACACAAAACTATTCTGTTTACGATTATTAAATACTTGTTTGTGTTCAGTTCTGGTTTGCAATCATTGAAGGGAAATCGACTATAAAAACTTTCTTTTGAATTATAAACCTTTCTGGCCAAACTGAAAAATATTTTGGCATTTGCATAAATACAGAGTTTTCTTGTTCCTACGTAAAATTTGAACTTCGACATTAATTTCCTTGCCAGTAAAATAAACTCACTAAATATGTTAGAAGCTTCACTGAATATTCCAAATGTTTCCTGATACATTTTCTATTATGCTTCAGGTATGATACGTTTTCTGTAATATAATTTACAACACACATCGCACACACACACGTAGGCGCGCACGCACGCACGCACGCACACACACACACACACACACACACACACAAACACATACACACACATGCTCACACTCACACACTTTTATGCGCACAAAGAAACACAATCACTGCTCACAAATATACATTTCATTGCTAACAAATATAAATAAGAAACAAAACTCTTTTACGTATCTACAATTTTAACGAATATACACCCAGCCACACGTACACATGTGTATGTATATATATATGTATATATATATATATATATATATATATATATATATATTG
>NC_068990.1:8991599-8998788 GCF_001194135.2 Octopus bimaculoides
ATATATATATATATATATATATATATATATATTGAAAGAAAGGGAAAAAAAAGAGACAGAAAATTAGCTAGCTATGTAGATAGGCAGATAGATGGACAAACGAAAGACAATAAGATTCAACACATGTCATGTAGTTTAAATATTTGTATTAACATCTTGACTCATGATTATATTACTGAAACTTTAACAAACGTGAAAATGCATGTTTTACTCTGCGGCTGCTAAATACTGATTCACTCTTATGTATTCGATCAGTGAGGCACGCTTGTTTTAAGACATGCACCCATGCATATGTATTTATATATGCATGTGTATGTATGCATGTATATATATATATATATATATATATATATGCATGCGCACATATATATAAAAATATACAAAAATTACGTGCTATATATATGGGTTAAATGCACCGAAACATTTGTTTCGGGATTCCATGTCCATTTTTTGTTTCTGTATATGGTTTTCTTGTTGTTTCACGCCCGTTTACGCCCACCCCCACTCACATACACCTATGTGTCTATATGTGTGGTGAGGTATGAGTGCGTATGTGTCTAATTAAATATTTTGGCATTTTTTTGTGCATGTATGTACGCATGTATGCTCGTGTGTACGCATGTATGTATGTATGTATGTATGTATGTATGTATGTATGTATGTATGTAAATGTACGCATGCATATACGCACATAAATGTTGTATGAAGGGAATTTTGACTGTTTGCCTACAGATATTACAAACTGAATATATATTCATTTTCCAGTCGTAAACTATTCCCCCACAAGGATATGATAAGATCATGTTGAAGTCACACTTTTATATGTACACCTTCAGAGTGTCGCTATACTTCAGCATATGTTGCATATAATCTATGTATCTATGCTATACCGTATGAAATAAACTGCACCTACTTAACAAAATAAAAGTACTGCTAGTGAAATTCCTTGTTGCGGTTGTAGAAAATATCATCACTCCTTAACCCACCATGTACCCGTCGTTTAGCGGAGTCACTGGACGGCACTACCCACTCACTATTCAATAGTGCACCCTCAGATTTAGAAAATACAGTTTACAAAATTCCGTAATGCAAATTAGAGTTCACCCAGAATATTCTGAAGCACCCCCAGTTATCACAGTCTGGCGATGGGCCTGTGCCTCCTATTGACATAAAATCTTCTTCATAAACCCAAGACAGATCTACAACATCTTCTAAAGAACTATCACGAGCCAATGAAGGTGTCTATACTAATTAGCTCTAAGTGCTAAAAGGCGTCTCTACTAGGATAGCTCTTAGTGCTACAAATAATCGCCAAATATCTCGCAAATCACATCTATGTCTTAAAATGTAGGAGCGTTGAATATTGTTGTCTCAAACACACTATGCCAGAAATAAATTAAAAGAATATGTCAGGATCCATTACATCATACGCTTGCTAAGTCAAAGCTGAGATCGAACTAAACCGTAATCAGATCAATAACCCCGAAGCACTACGTAGAGGTGTATCAACTGTCAGGTTCTAAACGTGAACACCTCGTCAACCTCCGTTACACTAGAACAGTAGTTCCCAACCATTTATTACCTCTGGACCCCTTAGATTACTATTTTATTCTGGTGGGCCTCACTATAGCTATCCGATGCTTAAAAAACTAGTTTTATAGATAATTCTTTCAAAATTCCTATTTTTGTTTTTCACCCTTCACTTGTGTAGGTTTACAAGCGAACTCTTTGGGAGAACATGTTCCAATGATCAGAAAAATGTTAAACTGTGTAAAACGTTAGAGAAAGAAACCTTGTTGTTTCTTGCAATAAATACATCTAAAGCAAAATCTTTTCATGGATCCTTTAAATACTACTGTGCATCCCCAATTTACTATTTTGCTTACGTGGACCCAAAATCTCATAGGGACCACCAGGGGGGTCACATGGACCCTGGTTGGGAACCACTGCACTAGAATCTACTGTCATGTAAAATTATATCTTCTGAGGCCTTCTGCTATCAACCACAGTTTATTCTCTACAGAGCGCTAAAATGATGAAATACTGCATATCTGAATGTATCCAGTTTGATTTCTGGAAAGTTACAAACATCGAAAAGAAATGACAAATATCAAATAAAAATATTTAAAAGCGGAATAATTTGCATTGCATCTTAATTTAAAACTTGAAGGATTCCTTTGGCTATAATAGATGAAGAAACATAAATAGAATGCCAACAAAGTTTGTCTCTTTCTTTCTAAAAGTATGTACTACTCTATCTTTTCGTTTTCCTTTTTCTCTCTTGTTCTTTTTCAGCTTTGATTAGAAGGGAGACAATTACTTGATATAGTACTTGTCATGGTTTTCTGCTCTGTTCAAAACTTGACACAAAAGTATACCTGCAAGTTAGTTCTTTTTGTATATGACATGACAATTTTAAGCCAATGGAATTATATTTTCATTTCACCAAAAATCAGACACTGAAATTGGTTCATAATAGATTTTCTGCTTCCGCACCACATTACTTTGCTTAACATCAGTTTTTAGCCAAACGTAAGTAGCACTTTCGTCGTAGAGAAGTTATGTCCCATTTGAACCAACATTTTCTCATTTAAAGTGCCAATTTTCATTCGCTAGAGTTTTTTCATTGCTGTTACCAAATCAGTGAAGACACTTCTATACAGTCAAATATACCCACACACACGTGGGGGTGAATTCAGGTGGTATGAAAAGATCTTTCAAATTTTCCCTTGATATCAGCCATTATGTAATCTTCTTGAGCTTCCTAAAGATAAACTTTATTTCTAATCAAATAGGTTCGCTGATCCGCCATTTCTTTTATGTGAAATAGGGAGAAGAAAGAGAAGTAGGAATTTTTTTTTAACGTTATACTTACTCAATTTTACTTAAATATGTTCAGTATTTCATAGTTCTTCTATATCTGTATCTATAAGCAAACTGTTTCTGCATACTTATGTTTCATCAGTATAAAGTATAGATGATCAGTTTACTATGCAATTTGTAAATGGCATTTTCTTTCTATGTGTGATAAATAGTTCAAATGTATTCTTATCCGTGACCCTTATTTTATTTCTCATGAAACTCTATGTCTACGTTATTGTGTAAACATAAAAATAATAACTTGTTGATAGCAGATCTCTGATGAAGTTGCTGAGTAACGTTTGCATGTGAATGAATTTAGAACGCATTGGAATAAAAGATGTGCACAGCTGAAAAAAGAAATTTAATCAAGAAGAGGATGTGGCCATGTGCAACAAAGACAATGTTTGTGGATACAAGGAAACAGCAAAAGTTCACTGGGAAAAAAATATTCATTTTGTTCAGTGTGAGATGTCGAATTATGACAGAGATCATTACAAGGAGAAGAGAGTAAGAGAGAGAAAATATTACTGGGTTTATTAGATCGCGCCTTTAAGAATTGGAATGTTACATGTAAACATGTAGATTTGTGAGTATGAAATATGGTAAGATTGTAAAAGATTGCGAGAGATTAAATTCCGTTAGCCCCTGAGGCATATTTTCAACTGCGGAGACGGAATTAATGTGAAATATATTGCCTTGCTCAGAGACACAACACGCCGCCCAACCCGAGAATCGAACCTTCGATCTAACGAACGTGTGCCCAACACAGTCGTTAAATCATACACACAGAAACATACATATATGTGTTTGCATACGGTAATCCCTCGCCATATCGCGACTCACCTATCGTGGTTCACTTATCGCGGTTCATCTATCGCGGTTTATTATTTAAGCTTACGTCGATTCCTCCGAGGTGTAGTTTTGCATTCATAATAAAATAAGTATATACAAATTATAGAAATAATAAAAACATATGCAGTACAATACTGTTTCTACTTCGCAGTGTAATAAGAAGCTTGCTTCCCAACCACATGGTTCCGGGTTCAGTCCTACTGCGTGGCACCTTGGGTAAGTGTCTTTTACTATAGCCTCGAGCCGATCAAAACCTTGTGAGTAGATTTGGTAGACGGAAACTGAAAGAAGCCCGTCGTACATATATACATATATATATGTATGTATGTATTTGTGTGTCTGTGTTTGTCATCCTCACCATCGCTTGACAACCGATGGTGGTGTGTTTGCCTCTCCATAACCTAGCGGTGCGGCAAAATAGACCGATAGAATAAGTACTAGGCTTACAAAGAATAAGTCCTGGGATCGATTTGTTCGACTAAAGGCGGCGCTCCAGCATGGCCGCAGTCAAGTGACTGAGACAAGTAAAAGAATACACAGTCATATGCGCGTGTACATATTTATATGTACGCACGTATCTATGCGTATCACTAAATAGATCATTGAACCGAACATCAAAGTGACAGTATGACACTTCTTTGAATTTTGCCAATTTTTCTACGTTATTTTTTTCCTATACTCTTTTGTTTAGTGTTCTGGTGCTTCTTTCTTTTATTGCATTCTTTCTTATTTTATGTATTTATACATTCAATAATGCAGATTAGCGTCAGAACATCTATCAAACAAATATTATGGTAAGAGTCATATATAATTGATATCCAAGAATGGTTTTACGTTATCTTTCTATTGTAGTATTGTTTTTATGTGGCCTTTTATTGTTTCTTTTTTATTTTTCGTTTTCGTCCTTCATTAATATTGCATCGGACGCCCACAGCAAGTCTCTCTAAAGATATGAGTAATTACTCATAAAACACGTTACCAATGTGAATTCTGAATACTGAGACTAATTAATTTTTTCTTTATCATTTTTTTTTTTTTTTTACTTTTCTAGCTGAACTTTGACATTAGTTTAGAACAATGTATTATTTGTTGAAAGCAATTAACAGGAAAGAAAATAAACGAAAACTATTAAGTAATAAAAGTCGGAGCCGGACAAACAAATCTAATTACAAAATCATAAGTTAGGATTATGTGATTTCAGTAAGGATGAAGAAATAAATAATTAAAAATACATAGATTAATCTACAGTGATGTCATATGATACAGTGGTGTCATAAGAATTTATTACACGTTTTGATATTTCTGAACAAAAATGATGTTTAACATAACAAAGAAAACACTTTAAACATTTATGTAAAAATGGGACATTAAAAAGAAAGAAAGAAAGAAAGAAAGAATAGTTATTAAAGAAAATGCTTTTGGAAAATGTATACTGAAAGATATTTAGGGCTGTCCACTGACACAGTGGGTGAGGACCCACTGGTTGGGTTGGATTCGAGCCCTCCGAGTGTCTCCCTGTGCGCACTGGTTATACTAGAGCCTGATACACTTGAAAGTGCATGTCAGTATCGTCAACTTATTATAAAACAAGAAACAACCCACATTCAGATGTTGAGGATACCTCTGCTTCAGTTGTTGATAAGAATAAATTGTTATTTTTACTAAAAGTCTGTCATTTGAATGTCTCTTGCATTGCTGCCCAGTTTAGTATTCTGTAATCAGCGTATCAAAATAATATTCACTGCACCATATCTCTGCTATTCTGTTTATGAACTTTTCAGAAATTCGGGAATTTCATGTAGTCTTCATCGTGGTCGCTGTCTTATTGAGGACTTATACGCTCTTTATCGTTGTCTTCTACTTCAGTTCGAACTTCTTTTGAAGATCTTCCTCTATTTGCTCTTCATGCTTTCTCCGACAATTTGAAAATCCCGTTATTATCACGCCACTTCACACATGACAATGGGGAGATACTGGTTATGGTGGAAATTTCTTCGCTATCGCCAAAACTAAGACGATTTATACCTTGAAGACCCTTGAGACTCGTTGTTGTCTTGTTTTTCTTTATTGCTCCAATGAGCTGAAGACTCTAAAGGGATTTCACTACCATGCATGTAGTAACTGACCCTCCTGCCCTGCACCACTAATCTCATCTCCTTTCTTTGCGCACTTACAACTGATATAGACTTGTTGTCTTGATGGTCATAAAGATTTTTATGTCCCAATCCGATCACACGTCATTATTAGTACTCGTTACCTCAGTACTCGTTACCTCAGTTCTCGTTGCCTCTCATTGCTGTTCTAGTAATTGAGCAACGACTTTTCAATACATCCATCACTTTTACCTTAATGTTTAGTCAACAACACCAAGTACTGAGGTACACGTGTAAACCCTGATGTTTATCGAGTTTTCTCGGTTTATTTACGTGCTTTTATGTTTATACTACAAACGTAAACCCATACGCTTTTATCTTGGTGAACTGAGGTAATATTATTACACGTGTTGGCTAGTGCTACCTGTAACTATTTCCCTATTGGTGTAAGGAACATCTCCGTCTCCCTAGCAAGAAAGAACACATTCTAACCCCTTAATAATATGGTCATGAAGAATGCCAGCGTCCTTCGTCGTTCAAGCAGTGAAATTCCAACAAGAAAATTTTCTCAACAGGGAAAAAACTACCAAAGTTAATTGGAGGAAAAGTCCAGATTACTCTGCCCTGTCCAAAACATCAAAACCGGCCTTGTCCAGTTTCATTCTTCCCATTTTCAAAAGCATGATAACGGTAAGCCATTCAGTTTTGCCAGTCTTATCACTCTCATCCACCTTTTGTTAAACACACCAGAAGGCAGCACCATCCGCTCTACTCACACACTCCTTTGAAGAGGTTGATTAAAGTATGACCAAACAGAAAAAGCTTGTCTTAAAACCTTTAAGAATCCGCCACAAGACTTCTTTCTCCACAGCTGCCTGACTACGAAAGACTAACCACTCTCCCCTACTAAAGTAAAGTGGTGCGTCGATTTCTGCTTTAGACTTAACTGAGAAACGGAGCCGGCTGTTGGTATTTTCATGTCTTTTGAGGAGGTCTCAAATAAGTAATGCACCCTTGTAGAACCTCTTCTAGCGCTAATGATGATTTGATCCAATTCTGGAACTGGGGGGGCATGGTGGGCTGAGAACTGGTGTTTGCTGTTACTGTTACATAATCTGTTGCTCACTGTCACATTTCTTTATTTCTATCTTTCTCGGTTCTTCAGGATAAAAAGCTCCCAAGTGATATTTTGACATTGCTCCCTGCAAAGTGAGTCTCAAGCACTTCGCTTTGCATTCACAAAGAGGAGCATCTCCGGTATGACTCTTTGGTTTTAAAGGATTCATAAGAAATTTTGACTCTTCTTAATCACATATTGCCCCCACGACAGTTCTTCACTAACTACTTGACTACAGTGTGACAGAGAGGTGACAGAGCGAGTA
>NC_068990.1:8999318-9000822 GCF_001194135.2 Octopus bimaculoides
ATGATGATGACGACGACGATGATGGTGGTGGTGGTGGGGGGGGTTATGATGATGATGATGATGATGATGATGATGATGACGACGACGATGATGATGATGATGTCGATGTTATTGTTGTTGATAACTTTTCCACCTGAGACGTTCAAACTGACACTTTTGACTTTTTTAAAATACTATTATTTCCTTTTCGTTCATGTTAAACTTTAATATCTTGCCGTGCAATTTAAATTACTATTCTGTCTGTGAACTGTGTTATTTTGTGCAATGTCAATTTTCATTTAGTGCAACGTGGCTCGGAATTATCGCAACCATGTTTCTGTGCATGAACGACATGAAGAAGAAATCTAATTTATCTAAAGTAGAAATAATAAGAATAATTGTTTCTGATTAAAGTAATTTTGAGACGTGATAATTAGTCGATACCAGAAATCCAAGTACTTGACTGGTATTTATTTCATCAACCACGGAGGGATAAAAAAACAAAGTTGACTTTGGTAGGATTTGAACTCAGAATGTAAAGAGTGGAAACAAATACCGTAAAGCATTATTTGTGACCGACCCTCTATCGATTCTGCCAATAAAAGTCAAGCTTAGAGGTTCAACGAGGAATTATTTCAGAACTAATGTTCAGCATGGCTCTCTCGGGGGTCATTAATCACGTGAATTGAATGTTTTGAGCTAAAAGATGTGCGTGTATGTATAAAAAAATTAATAAATGAATATACACAAAAACAGACAGACAGACAGACAGAAAGATAGATAGATAGATAGATAGATAGATAGATAGATAGATAGATTCAGATATTTAGTATGTATTAAACTTACTTTGATATCCTCCATCATGGAATTAGTAAGCAGATCCTGACAGACCATCTCTTTGCATAAATCGTTTGTCCATATTATATTTTGAGCCAAGAATCCTGTGTACTTTCTTAAGATGTCTTTCTGTGAATTATTCATTGTCGCCTTTACTATGCTGAACCGATGTTCTACAAGACACAAGCAATGGCGTATATTTATTTCAGTTATGTTTTGATATGTGTCAGTACTTGAAATTACAGGCAAATATTAATACGTCTGTACAACTCTATCGATGTATATATATGTATGTGAGGTATATGTATTTCTATATGCGTATATGTGTGTACAATGTGAACATATATGTCTATGTGTGTATATTAGTGTCTACGTGCGTGCGTATTTGAATATGAATGAATTATTAACGCAGAAGTTAACTAATGAATAAAACAGTGAAGCAGTTGGTTGAGGCGTAGGAAGCAATATTCCGGTAATTGTGACGGTAAAATTTCGCTTATTAAAAATTAAATCGAAGCAAATGTCAATCGTCTAATCAATCAAACGATCAATCAGTAGTTTAGATAATTTGATAGATAGATAGATAGATAGATAGATAGATAGATAGATAGATAGATAGATAGATAGATAGATAGATATATAGATAGATAGATAGATAGATAGATAGATAGATATTATAGTGACATCG
>NC_068990.1:9003174-9007472 GCF_001194135.2 Octopus bimaculoides
TATATATATATATATATATATATATATATATATATATATATATATATATATGGTCTTAGATTACAGATCTGTATGTCTGTGTATACATGTGTTTGATGGTGTGTGTGTGTGAAAGAGAGAGAGAGCGTGCGTGCGTGTGTGTGCGCGCACGCATATGGAAAAGAAGAGAAAAGGAAAGAGACTATGTAAATGAGGGGCAGAGAGAGGGAATGGAAGATAACCCAATCCAAATAGAAGTGATTGCACATTTAACTGACAGCTTAATATTTATAATGAATGATACCTTACAACTTTCAAATATTCAGACTCCAGTTGTATTTTCCATGTTATTTCATTTTTCTTTTACCGTTTTTTTCCTTCTGTTTTTTCACCGAAACATTTCTATGTTTGTATTTATCCTTGCCGTCACTGTCAGAAAACATACAATGGTGAGTTATGCAATAGAATTGAAAATTATCTGTCAATGTAATCAGTTTAGCTGACCTCAAATCCGATAAGTATAGGTATGTATGTAAGTGTTTATGAGCGTGTCTATATGTGTATGTGTGTTTGTTTGTGTGTGTATGTGCATGTGTGTGTATGTGCATGTATGCGTATCTATGTGTCGGAGTTTTTTGTACATGTATGTATATTTGTGTGTGTGTGTGTGTGTGTGTGTGTGTGTTCTCTTCTATTTTTAAATATTTGATGTCTTTCTGTAAGGAAGGAACTTGTTTCTTATAACGATACAAAGTTCATTGAAATGTAATATAATTAACACAAACGATGCCACATGTTGAACATGATAAAAGTTTGGCCAAGTTTTACTGTTCCACTTACAGATTGTATTCGTAATATGTGTTCGTTCCCCCCGCCCCCATCTCACCCACCTCGAAAATTCCCAGCTTTTCTTGATTGTGACTTTATTAACAAAACCAAGTGCATCAATTGTTATTGATGTAAATGTGGATTTATAATCTGAAGATACGTAGAATCTGAAGGTTACAAAGCAGTTAACCTCTTTCTCTTCGACTTTCGAAAATAGATATTCATATCAGATGGGTAGCTGACCGCTATGACGATACATATTTCAATTATCTCTTCAAAACAACTTTATCTGGTCTGTTGTGTTTGTACTTGGTAGAAGTGTTGATGGAAATGTTCCACCAATATTCCTTATGTTATTGGTTGTATATCTATTTAATAACAGAAGGATTCTCTCTGTTTATCTCTGGACGAGCTTTTTATCGGGTGGTATTGTATATTGTTTTAGCGACAAAGTCATGTTGCGATAGAGAGGTAGTACTTTGACGTCATTTGGTGGCAAAGCTGATCACATGTGTGATGTATTTCACTGAAATATGCCATAATCTACATTACTTAAATATGATATAATCTACGTTTTCGTTTGCATTTTAGGACTCACTCTCGTCCTCTAGGTATTTTTTATCAATCTCCTACTCTTGAATTGCAAACGCATATCCTTTGAGTGTGATGTAATGTAATAGGCACGAGTCTGTGAAAGGTTGCACTTCTTATTGATATTAGTGTAATTTTCAACTTTTCGGGAACATATTCATGCATTTTTTTTTCTGTTTTTGTTTTAATAAACGTTTCACTCTCAGATCTTGTTTAACATGTCTTAGTCCTGCTGTTTTGAGGTAGTCAGGAAGGGAATATTTTCTGAGGAGCTCACTGCCAACATGTAGCAATAAATTCATATGTTTGGTTGCTGCAGTTCTTTAGTAAGTGCTGACTGTGACTCACCGTACGAAATTCGAAGGCTGTCTGCACTGAAACCTGTGCCTCCTTCTTCTCTTCTTAAGTAGAACCTGTCGATATCACTGTTTCTTCTACAGACCAATCAAGTATTCCAGATATTGGTATCAGCACTAGTATTGCAAATGCATTGTTGGATATTATCTTATTATAAGAAGTGACATCTAACTGTTATATTTTTTTAGTTTGGTGTATTATTCTCGGGTTATTCTATCTTTATTCACAGCACATTCGTATGATGTTTTCATTAGTGCCTAGATACTTATAGTACTTTTTGCATGAATCAGGAACGATAGTAAGACGGTTAATGCAGAGGTCCTGGGTTTGCGAAACTGACTTTCCACGTTCAACAATCAAATTAGAACATTTCTTTTGGCCAAATTCCATTCCTACGAAGGCTGAAAATATTGTTGTTAATTATATCCTTGTGGGGGGAGGGGTGCAACGTAAGCATTTTTACCTTAGAACAGCAAATAAATTACAAGATATTGGAATCTCTAGTTGTTACAAACCCTAGCGTGTAGCTATTGGATTTTTGCAAAAGCAATTATAAAAGACTTAATGCCAAAATAAACAGAAGTACAGAAAAAGACTATCTCCTTGGAATATTCCCTTTGAAACATTTATAACAACGATGACGATTGCTCTTGGTTATAAGGGCTGAGGAATGTTGCCCAGACCTTTGTGAACTTCTCAAAGGCAGTGACTAAGGTAGCAGACACCTTGGCAAAGTACAGTCTTCAGCAGCCATGGATGGGGAATGATTTTTCATATTCAAAATACTGACATTTTACTATCGTGGTTAACTTTGTAATATGGCGACGCATATTGTTGATGTTTACTCGAGATTTTTGCTTTCCTCTTGGGTTGCTTCCGTTTTGCAATTTCATAAACACATGCACAACAGAATTCTCCAAAGTGTCCCTTAAGAGTAATAACAGCTGTGTATAGGAATTTATTAATTGTCCAGTAATTTACATCACACGATTCTATGTGCTCTGCAACAACATCGCCAAACATCTGCGGTGATTTCTCTCTTCGGGCAGCATAACTTTGTTTAGCAAAAGTTGTTCTGCATATCTCCATACTCCCTTTCTTCCTGCCTGTTTAGCACTTACTTTGTCAATGGAATTAAAATGATCCTGGATGAATCGGTTCAGACAGCTTGTGTGAAGCTTGTACATAATTTCTAGACAAGCAATAAACCTATAGTATTCTCCCAACATGGTGGTTTCGTTCTTAGTTGCAAGACTCCACTGCGCTAACACACACCAATTTGGTATGTCAGCGTAGCGCTCTGTTCTTCTGAATATACTTGTTAATAACTTTCTGTAGAAGTTCAGCTTCTACCAGTTTCCAAAAGTTAGGTCTCTTCCATTTGTCTTCCAATTATGTGGTTGTAGTTTGCTAACAGCTATGGTGAAAGTTTCAGAATTGATTGTGTATGTTTTATCATCATCGATGTTTGTACATTATTCTATCCAAACTGATTTAGCTACAATACTTTCCTGCATAAATCCTTCTTTTCGTTCCAGACCTTAGGCTAGAATGATTCAAGATCATCCTGAAAAGGGACTTTCTTGACGGTAATATTTTACTTCCTCATCTTTCGGTATAATACCTGTGAGATGGAACAAAATTGAGATTTATATTGGCTCGCTCAGACAGTTTTCCACAATAACTAAATTATTCGCTCAGCGTCCTGAGTTCGTGTTTTAAAGTAATTAACTTTCTCTTAAATGAAACATCACCATAGCTTTATTACTTTTTTTTTATAAGATGTAATTGGTGAGATGTGTTCTCATTGTTCCCTTGGCATTTTACTATCCTAGTTAACTTTGTAATATGGCGACGCATATCGTTGATGTTTACTCAAGATTTTTGTTTTCCACTTGTGTTGCTTCCGTTTTGTAATTTCATAAACACGTGCACAGCAGAATTCTCCAAGGTGTTCTTTAAAAGTAATAACAGCTGTGTATAGGAATTTATTAATTGTCCAGTAATTAACATCTCATGATTCTATGTGCTCTGCAACAACATCGATAACTTTTAACATGAGAGCAATTGGTTTTTTTTCTTTAATCTTTAGCTTGTCGCTCAGTAACAGCTCAGAAAAACTTTTTCACTAACTGTGGCTTCAAAATATTCGAAGTTGACTATATTCTACAGTCATCTCTGTCGAATCGGTTACCTATAGAAGTATGCAAGAGTTTAGTGACAGTGGCAGCGGCTTATTTACATTATTTTCAGCCTGTCTTATTGCAGATTTTGGCCAGTTCCCAGTGTTTTGAGTATATTGATTGGCTTCGCAAGAATTGAAATAAAAAGTGTCATGTGATAGCCACATTTTTTTTCGGGTTTTTTTTTTTGTTTTTGTTTTTTTCACTTTCTACTTGTTTCAGTCATGGGGCACCGCCTTGAAGAATTTTTAGTTGAACGTATCAACCCCAGAATTTCTTTTTCCTTTTGACTTGTTGTAGTTATTAGACTGCGGCCATGCTGGGGCACCAACTTGAAGAATTTTTAGTCGAATGTATCGA
>NC_068990.1:9008578-9009930 GCF_001194135.2 Octopus bimaculoides
ATATGTATATATATATATATATGTGTGTGTGTGTGTGTGTGTGTGTGTGTATATGTGTGTGCGTCTGTGTTTGTCCTCGCCAACATCGCTTGACAACCGATGCTGGTGTGTTTACGTCCCCGTCACTTAGCGGTTCGGCAAAAGGAGTCCGATATTATAAGTACTAGGCTTACAAAGAATAAGTCCTGGGGTCGATTTGCTCGACTAAAGGCGGTGCTCCAGCATGGCCGCAGTCAAATGACTCAGACAAGTAAAAGAGTAAAGAGTATATCACAGAAGTGGTTTTGATCAGGCTTTAAAAAAATTCTGGGTTCCATAGAGTCATCTAAAAATTCTTCACGGTGGTGCCCCAACTTGGCCGGCCGCAGTCTAATAACTGCAACAAGTAAAAATGAAAAAAAAATTCTCGTATCGATACGTTCAACAAAAAATTCTTCAAAGCGCTACTACAGCATGGCCACAATCTAATGACTGAAACAAGTAAAAGGCGAAAAAAAACCAAGAAAGGAAACCGAAAAATATATCCGTGGGTCTTTTATCCACTTTCACATTATAACTATGGGGCTTTTGTCGAAGAGCTTTGTCCTAGGGGTCTTTTGTCCGGATCCCAATTTCAATATAATGACCAAGTGAAGTGAGACAAGTACTTAAATCGTCTACAATAACAAGTGCCGTAATACTGCTTCTGTTGGTATCATTGTTGATGGTCTGAGTAATGCTAAGTGGATAAATTAAAGACGTTTCTCTTATTTATAACACAACAAACAAATCAGCAACTAATTTAGGCTGGAAGAGTTGGCGTCCGTGTATTAGAAAGCGTTCAAAAATGTATTTTAAAACGGTCCGCTGTCTACACGCCAATGGTTGACGGTGCTATGCTGTATGCATGTATGTATGCATGTATGTATGCATGTATGTATGCATGTATGTCGTGGTTCAGTTTTATTTCAAGATTTCTTGCCTATAGAGAAAGAGCCGGTGTCTCACCTAGATTCAAGGATTCTTCATTGGAATTTCAACATGAACGAAGAGATATTTCTGTTAGTATATATGTATATATGTATATGTGCAGATTTGTATGTATGTATGTATGTATGTATGTATGTATGTGTGTATGTGTGTATGTATGTGTGTATGTGTGTATGTATGCATGTATGTATGTATGTATGCATGTATGAATGAAAGCATGTACGTATGTATATATGTGTGTACGCTCATATGCATAGATACATGTTTGTATGTATCATGTATATATATATATATATATATATATATATATATGAACACATGCATATTTACAAATGTATATATATACGCATTATATGCCTTTATATATACGTACATATATCTAT
>NC_068990.1:9010640-9010910 GCF_001194135.2 Octopus bimaculoides
ACCCTCCGAGACACAAGTCCAGGCAGGTGTTTTTGTGGAAGGCCAGCAGTCGCCCATGCATACCAGCCTCCCCTCTCCACACCACTGATGTTATCCAAGGGAAACACAAAGGCCGATACAACTTGGCACCGGTGATGTCGCAACTCATTTCTACAGCTGAGTTAACTGGAGCAACGTGAAATAAAGAGTCTTGCTCAAGAACACAACACGCAATCGAACTCACAACCTCACGATCGTAAGGTCGACGCTCTAACCAGATTCCAGCGGTTC
>NC_068990.1:9011578-9014598 GCF_001194135.2 Octopus bimaculoides
TATATATATATACATACATACATACATACATACATACTTGTACATGTTTGTATATTCATACATAGTCAGACAGATAGGCATATATGTGTATATGTGTGTGTTATATATAATAGATAGATAGATAGATAGATAGATAGATAGATAGATAGATAGATAGACAGGCGCAGGCGTAGTTGCGTGGTAAGAAATTTACTTCTCAACCACATGGTTCCGGGTTCAGTTACACTGCGTGGTACCTTGGGCAAGTGTCTTCTACTATAGCCACGGGCTGACCAAAGACTTCTGCTAGTATTTGATAGACGGAAAGTAGGATCTTTTCTGTTTGGCTGCACGTGTGGAAATTTCAAAGCTTACTGAAAATTTTAAAATTTGGTGTATTGATGTTATTTGTCACGCTAGATCTTGATGGGTATTTAGCTTTTTCCAGAAAAATATCTTTTAAAAGTTACAGAGCTTTAAACTTGATCATTTTTACCGTCAGAAAAAAAAATTGGGAACTGTCACTTTCTGCGTAACAGCACTTGTTGTCTACTGTAGACAAATGAAATACTGGCGAAATTCTGCTTTACGCATGCCATATAAACCTCTCATGACTTTTTTTTTTTTTTTGAATTTTCAGGAATTTTTTTGTGGATTTATATACTACATACAGGAATTCATGTGATTATGCAATAACAAAAAATAAATTTCGGTGCGTAATTTTAGGCCTATTTAGCTATTATTTTAGCACATCTCACAACTTTATTTCATAAGCGAAAATGACCCCTTGAGTAAGCAGCACGGTATCAGCTTGTCTTGTTACTATAGAAATAGGCATGAATGTGTTTGTGGCTTACGATTGGCTAAAATTACCCAAAATTTGCGAACTTTAAAAAGTTATTAACTCTTTATTCATTGATTTATAGCGAAAATGAATTTCGTGCCAATGATTACTTTACAAAACTACATCATTACACTAAATATGAAATCATCTGACACAAAAATTGAAGGAACTGAAAAGTAGCAGCCAAACAGAAAAGATCCTGAAACTAAAAGAAGCCTGTCGTATGTGTCAGTGAGAGAGTGTGTGCGTCTATGCGTCTGTGCGTCTGTGTGTCTTTGTGCATGCGTTTGTCCCCTACTACTGCTTCACATGTTATGTATACGTACCCGTAATCTTGCGGTTCGGCAAAAGAGACCGATAGAATAAGTACCAGGCCTTACGGAAAATATAAGTACTGGGGTCGATAAATTCGACTAAAATTCAAAGTGGTGCCCCAGCTGACTGCAGGATAATGACTGAAGTGGGTGAAAGAAAGATAAAAATGAGTGTGTTTGTGCGTGTGTGTGTGTGTGTGCACGCACGTGTGTACACAGATATATTTCGTGTGTGTTATGTATGTGTATATATACGCATTTTGTGTCTGTTCGTGTTTATGTGTTTGTAGCGTACGCCTTAAGGGAAACTTCTCTCTCTCCCCCCCTCTCTCTCTCTCTCTCTCTCTCTCTCTCTCTTTCTCTCTCTCTCTGTTATATATACATGAATACGGACGTAGTAGATAACAGCTAACCTTCGGCCGCACCTTTGGACCCTGTTGTGACCACCACTCTGATTGGTTGGTATTGGCGCAATTTGTCTCTTGCTCTATTGCGTGCCAAGATGCAACCCAACCAATCGCAGCCTTCAGATAAGGTCACGTGAGAAAGTCTTTTCTAAACTTCCGGTGAGCCGACACCACGATATAAAATGCTAGCTTACGCCATCTAGAACGTCTTCTGGCTCCAGACCTTCTGAGGTCTAGCCACTGACCACAGAGCACACGGCCAGTTCCAGCGACGACACAACAGCAGCCACATGGAAACTCATCAACACTTCGTCCAGCAGCATTCAGGACCTCCATCTTCGTCGCCCCCAGCTTCTTAGCGTCAACGTCATCTCTCTACGTACACACCAACCAGCAACTTTCGCACAGGTTCTATCTCCACACTGTTTGTGAATTACTTCACCATGGTTAACAGCAAATACAACCTGCGACAACCTCCTGCAACAAGTAACCAGCAGCAGCACTGAAGCCACAACTTCTTACACGACATGTACCTCTTCCCGGCTCTGCATTGCCACCACAACTTCTTGATACAGCACTTCAACTACTTGTACCTTGACTACGAACTGATATTTATCATCCTAGTGTCTGAACATTCTTCTAACGTCATTATTGACATCTTTCTATGCTCTGTACTTATTGCACACGCATACATCTATGTTTTACACATACACTTTGTATACATGACGGCCTGTCTATTATTATGTATATAAGTCGCACACACAGACACACATGTTAACATATAAATAAAATCTTCTCTTAAACATTCTACCGGTTGTGTCTCTCTTTTCCTTCTGGCACCTATACTCATTTAACCTTTTTCCTTCCATGAACTATGTATGGAATTGTGAAACACCCAGCAAGTGCCAATCACACATTTTCCTACATGTTTATACGCGCACACAACCACACACAACAGAAATCTCGGCAAACTTATACTAATAATTATGGATGCTATATTTATATTCAAACACTATTTTAAAAAGTCAGCACTTAAACAACGTTAAAAAGACCATCGCTACTTGTTAAAAAGAAAAAAGAACTGGAGCTAAGGATCAAAAGTTCAATTCCAGCGGTTGTCACCATAAACAAACACAGATCCGATTACCTTTACCAAATATAAAATGTCAGTAATATATGCCAGCATCAGCCATTTCATCTTAAAATAAGCTATGTTAAAAATAAACGTTGATTGACCTGGAAAAGTTAGTGTTTCAAACAAACTATAACATTCTCAGAAACTGCTACGAAAACCGCCAATGAGAAATGAAAAGTAGAGAATAGTAATGTTCTGAATTTAACATAGTTAAAATTAAGTGTTCTTTCTGTTTCTCTTTCACTCTCAATATATCATTCCATGCATGTGTGTGTGCGCGCGCGTGTGTGTGCAGGCATTATGAATGTGTGCGTGTGAGTACATATACCTGTGTGTGTATA
>NC_068990.1:9014663-9018417 GCF_001194135.2 Octopus bimaculoides
ATATTATTTTGTTTAAAAGAGTTCCAACACTGTCTGTTTTTTATGTTTTATTTATATTCCTGCAGAACTAATGTGGGGTATAGAATATGGAATATACAATATATAATATAATATACAATATACAATATAAAATAAAATAAAAATGGATGGCACCATAAAAGAAAGTATTGAATGTAGATGAAATATTGAGTGTTCAATATAAAGGATCAAATATATAAATATATAAATATAAATATATAAAGGCGACTCGAGTTTCAGGGCTATTTCCCTTCGTCATGGCCGGTATGACAGACTATACATATATATACGACGGGCTTCTTTCAGTTTCCGTCTTGCTCAAGATGCCACCCAGTGGGACTGACCCCGGAACCATGTGGTTGATAAGCAAGCTACTTACCACACAGCCACTCCTACGCTTATATATACATATATATGTATGCATGTACATATATGCATGTATATATGCATGTATGCATGTACATATATGCATGTATATATGCATGTATATTATTGATATATATATATATAGGATATTTGTGGTTATCGTTACTGCATATCGAAATCTTTAAAAAGATTTTTTAATGTATCATATAGATGTAATTTTTGACGTTGAATCCGAATTTGTTATTCGTTTAATCCAGAAAAATTTTGCAAAATGTTACAGGTGTTCAAAGTTTGATAATTTTCATAATTTTCAACCAATCAGAAAACAGCGCGTTCGCTGCCTCTTCCATCATCTGTCACAGCGACAAAGCGGGGTGGCCACCGGCATGTCAAAACATTAAACGAGTGAATATAAATATAGCATCCATAATTATTAGTATAAGTTTACAGAGATTTCTGTTGTGTGTGGTTGTGTGTGCGTATAAACACATAAACACGAACAGACATAAAATACGTATATATATATATACACATACATAACACAAACGAAATATATCTATGTATACACACGCACAAACACACACACTAATCTTTTTTTATCTTTCTTTTACTCGCTTCAGGCATTAGTCTGCAGCCAGCCGGAGCACCACCTTGAATTAAACAGTGAAAAATATTCAAAGATTCGCGAACAAATTGAATATTTAAAAGCCACGAGCAAACCAACAGGAGTTGCTAGAAATAACAGTCAGAGCATTGCTTAAAACAGACATTTATTAGTTAAAAAACACGAGAACGAAAGTTTGCAATACACTCTAGGACTATATAAAATAAATTATCTTTCTCATATCTCCTCCATATAAATTCACAAAGATAAGGGTCAAACATGGAACAGTGTGTCCCACACTGACGTTTGTTTCGACGCTTCAAAGATGCCCAGGTACTTTCAGTTTAAATATAGAACCGTATTACTTTCAGTTCGTTGATTACACTCAATTTGGTGATTGCACTCCTTGTGCGCATGCGCAGCATCTTTCGTTACTATGGAAACAGAGTTCTTTTCAATCAGCTATGGAATACGTGGTGCTTCTTTGTTTAACATACTAACAGAACTTCATGGTGATGTGTAAAATACTAGCTTCTGATTGGCTAAAATGCCCAAATTTTGCAAATTTTAAAGGCTAATAACATTTTAATTATGAATTTATGGGGGAAATGAATTTCATCTTCATAATTAGTATACAAAACTTAATCCATATACCAAATTTGAAAACAATTGGAACAAAATTGTTGACAGTGACGATAACCACAAAAACCCTATATGTATGTATGTATGTATGTATGTAATAATCCTTTCTACTCTAGGTACAATACCTGAAATTCTGTAAGGTATGACGCGGTGCTGGTCAAATACATTGATCCCAGTACTCAACTGGCTCTTATTTCATCGACCCCGGAAGAATGAAAAGTGAAGTTGAACTCAGAACATAGAGACGGACGACACACTGCTAAGCATTTTTTCTGGTGAGCAAATGACACTGCTAACTCTTCGTCTTCTGTTTTGAGGAATAATATAACAAACTATAATGATATAGTGCAGCTAAAACCAAGAAGCACTCGAAAAAATCTCAGGTTACATATTGCAATATATTTTTTTCCATAGCTTTTCTGGATACGATCATGTTTCTGGCATGGTCATAGAGCTATACAGATATCTATACATTCATCACGTACATATGCGATACTGAAGCGAATTGTAGAAACATTTTACTGTTTATATATATTCACCGTTGTGTAGAAACCGATGAAATGGAAGTATCGGAACATCAGTAAACACTCGGTTTATTTTGTTAAAAAAAAATTTAGAAGTGTGTTCGAGTGAACTAAATTAATGTTGAAAATAAAGTTCAAAATCATCTTACCGAATTACTAGAAGCCGAAGTTTCTTCTTTTGTAGCTCTGAGTTTCACGTCAGTGATTATTCAAAATGCGTGACAATATCGTAACAAAAATATTCGGAAACACATCGAAATACCAAGATTTGATTAGTAACCGTAAACCATTAAAAAATGTGTCATACACTCATCTTGTTCTTTATCATACGTAGATACATCATCTATTCATTTTAAGAAATTGATTTTATTTCCATATTTTCAGTATCACGTGTGTAGCAGATCCATTATGTGGTAAATAAACTGTTTTAGTCACTTGATAGTTGGGAATCCCTCAATAAACATCGAGAGAAGGATCTACAAGAATGCACCATTTCCGATCTTTTGTTTAAAGTTACAAGATTCGGTAATAGCATGTTATATTTCTTTGAGAGAGAAAAACACAGCTTCTAGAGTTGTTAATGTAGAGGGATACCTGTTCTATTGATTCTAATTTTTTTTTTGTACTTTAGGCACAAGGCCCGAAATTTTTTGGCCAGTCGATTACATCGATCCCAGCACCCAACTGGTACTTAATTTATCGACCCCGAAAGGATGAAAGGCAAAGTCGACCTCGGTGGAATTTGAACTCAAAACGTAAAGACAAACGAAATACCGCTAAGCATTTCGCCCGGCGTGGTAAATTCTCGATATATTTAGATAGTGACGTCGTAAGATAAATTTCTGCGTGTCTGGATGCATAAATTTGGCACAATCTTTTAAAAGTGATTTTCTATAAGTCCTAGATTGTTTGTTTTTTTTTTGTTTGTTTTTTTTCACTGATATTAGCAAGAAAAATGTTACGTAGATTTTCCAATCCATTGGAAAAACACATATAATTGAGAAAGTAGATTAGGATTCCTGAAATTACATAAAGTGTTAACAGTTTTGCGTGTTCGCAATGGAAGGTTTTTTTTGTTTTTTGTTTTTTTTAGATTGGCTATGTAAGCAGTTACCATTTTGATGTTTCTGCAACTCATCTTAACGCTATTTTTTTTAAAGATACTATGAGATGTATGATACTAATGCGAAAATGCTTATTTTAAAGTTTTTTTCTGTTATGGTAATCGAATAGATTGCGTGATATACTTTCCAGCCGATTCTTATTTCGATAAGCAATCAAATTTTGCCCACAAGACATATTGCGATGTGTTTCTGATTTTTTTTTTCCTTTTTTTTTTTTTTTTGCTTACTTCCCAACTTCAATCTTTTGAATAATCTGTACCGTGAAACTTAGATTTAGGAACCAAGAATCTCCAAATGCTAATAAAATATACACTATTTCATGCATTGAGTACTTCGTTTGTAAACACAAACGTTCGCTAAACTTTCTCTCACATAATCTCTCTCTCACTCTCTCCCTCTCACTCTTACTCTCGCTCCCACTTACTATTTTTGTGTGTGTGTGTGTGTGTGTGTGTGTGTGTGTGTGTGTGTGTGTG
>NC_068990.1:9019249-9022440 GCF_001194135.2 Octopus bimaculoides
GAACTGAAAACAACAACAACAAAAACTGAAGCGACTCATTTTCCAAGATGTCGCGTGTTGGTTCAGTACGTAAAAATACCGAGTAATAAATTGTTTAAATTGAGTGCTTCTATGTGAGGAGACATGTACAGGTCGTAAACCTAAGAATGTACTGCGCTGTCTGTCAAAACATTCGTTGTCGATATTGTTGCTCTTATTGTTTAGCTGTAGGTCAACTATTATCCAGTAGACCTCAGTGATCTTAAAGCATTCTAGCTATAGCCATTCCACTATTTCTATTTCTTTTTTTTCTTTTTTCTTATAGACACAATATTCGAATGTCTACATTTTTCCTTTTTAAGACAGTACCCTGTTATTTAAGAGATATTTTGGTTGCTATTTCTAGTTTGTCAAACGATCAGATTATTTCTCCCTCGCTGACGCTTCAAAACCTTTGTGTTTCATTACGCATGCCCTACAGTCTGGCCAAATCCAATAAAGATCTTTGTTCATACAACAGTGTAAAGTAATTACACCAAGTTTGTTGTAGCTGGTATTATTGTCGTCGTCGTCATTATTGTTGTTGTTGTTGTTGTTGTTAGTGGTGGTGGTGGTGGTGGTGGCGGTGGTGGTGGTGGTTTTAGCATAGAAGTTGAAGTGGTAGGGCTCGGGGAGGTGGTGGTACTGAATATGAACGATGTTGTTCTTGTTCTTATTAGTGCTCGTCTTTTAAAGTAATTATCAGCCAAAATTGGGCGTATTCAAAATCTCAGGTAATTGCTGTAATTTAGATATTTATAAGAAATACGTAAATGTATCTTGGTTATGTTGAACGCACAAAATATACCTTTGTTATTCTGGTTAATTTCCAAAGCCTTCAGGACAATTGGTATGGTCCTGATGCTGAAAGAAAAAAGCACTATACCAGACTCAGCAAAGTTCAGAGTATGTCAGACATTCCACAGCGTAAACCAAATATGTATGGATGAACTAAATAATGTCCGCAAAAAATTCTCAATGAATAGAAATTTTCCTTTTAATTGTAGAAATAAAACAAAATCTTTTATCATCCATAGTTGGTGAATCACAAAGAAAAAGAGAAATAATTTCAAACAATTAAGAACTATTTCTGCTTACAAAATCGGATTAACTCTTAAGCGTGAATTTTTTTTTAATACTTAATTTATTGAAATTATCTCCCCCTAACGAATGCAGGTAGGTTTTCGCCCCAGTCCTCTCTCTCTCTCTCTCTCTCTCACACACACACACACACATACACGCACTCTATTTCACGCTTTTTCTTTCACTCTCTCTCTCACTTTCTCTCTCTCTCTCTCTCTCTCTCTATCTATCTATCTAGCTATCTATCTCTATCTATTTATCTCTGTCTCTCTTTCTCTTTCGTGAGCCCTCTTTCTCTCTCCTCTCCTTTTCGTGTGCGTTCTTTCTCTTACTCTCTCTCTCTCTCTCTCTCTCTCTCTCTCTCTCTCTCTCTCTCTCTCTCTCTCTCTCTCTCTCTCTCGTTCGCTCACTCTCTCTCTCTCTCTCGTGCGCGCTCTCTCTCTTTCTCTAGCTAAAAGGAAAAATTCAATTCATTAAGAATTTTTTGCATCAGTACACGCAAACATACGCGTTTTATCACAACCCATGTCCCTGGGTTATTTGAATTATTTCCCTTAGCTCAAATTGCTTTTTGGGATTTAAAATTTTTTTTTTTATGTAAACCATTTGTTCTAAAGTACTTTACAGCTGCTACAATGTCATTTATATCCGGCTGCAAAATTACTTCATCTTCAAATATAGTCCACATATAGACAACCACCAATCTACCTCCTACACACATGCGCATGCTCAAAACTTCAGAATTATTTTTGCGGACATTATTTAGCACGTCCACACATATTTGGTTTACACTATGGAATCTCAGATATACTCTGAATTTAGCTGAATATAATACAGTGCATTTTTTTCAGGATCAGAACCATACCAATTATCCCGTCTGAATCAAACTATAAATGTCTAATTCAAATTAAACTGGTACAGAACTCTTATATATACACGAAGGCATATTTTTAAAAATCAAGTGTATGGTGACCTATATAAAAGATAAAAAGCAAGCCTCGACCACAACCCACACACAAACGAACACTCCTGAGGATCTATTATTCAAATGCGATATGATCTCCAATGAATTTTTAATTATCTTAGCAGAGAATATCAATAAGCTATATCAATCACCGATCCCATATAGAACTTTTTTCATTCTGACCTAAATAAAAATCCAAATCATTAGTAAAAGCTCCAGCCATAAACAAACATACAACACCAACTGTTCGATAAACAAGGCAAAAACAAGCCCAGACAACAACGCATGCGCGCACTCACATGCGCGATTAAACACGTAAAACATATAATTCAAAACACATATACCACACCTTAACAAACAAAGGTGTTTAATTGATTTAACCAGCCATTTCAACACGCTATACCAAAATACCATTCATTCCCGACTAAAACAAAATTCTAAATAAATATACTCAGAAAGGTCACTAAACCATGACATACCACTGAAAATATCAGAAATTCCAACATAATTTTTAAGAAGTCCTTAGTGAATTTTACAATTACATTTTTTCGCAAACAAACTAATCAATCAAATCGATCAAGCCCATAACTTTGATCAAAACAAAATTCTTATCTAGAAAACCATCCAAACAATATTTGTAAATATGATATGATACGCACCAAAACAAAATTTAACAAACAGCATATCGAAACAAACTTGATTTAAAAACATTAAAAAACATCATTAATTAGATTCTGCAATAGCAAAATTTAAAAACACAAACTTATCAACACCTACAAGGAATGTAAACACCGTGCCACACAAAAAGATAACCAATAGCGGAACAGAAAAATAACGGTCAACCAGCAAAAACAGAAAGCTAATGAATTGATACAAGCAAGACACTCCCACAGCGAATTTAGATGTATCGTCAAACTTAGTTGTTACAGTTCTCACCTGACGATCCAAGTGGCGTGAAACTCGAGACGCCAGAAAAACACTCCGTTTCAGGAAACTATATGTGTGCATGTGTGCGCGAATGTACACACATACACGCTCACACTAACACACATACACACACACACACACACACACACACACACACACACACACACACACATACACACACACACATACACACACAGAT
>NC_068990.1:9022463-9024292 GCF_001194135.2 Octopus bimaculoides
TATATATATATATATATATATGTATGTATACACGATTGGCAGCTAATGCAAGAAGTTCTCATTTTATATTGATTGTTCGAGGAGTCAGTGAGTTAGTTGGAAATTTTTTATATAAGGATGGTAGTGTGTTATAACTCTTATATTATGAAAGTAAAGCTGAATTCTGTCCTTCTGTCCGCCACAGCATATATGTAGAAAGAGGGAAGAAGGGGAGAGAAAAAGTTGTTGTTAAGAGAGAAATATACTGTGAGAGAGAGGGAAAGACAGGCAAGTAGGCAGACACCCAACCAGACAGACAGACTTACTGACAGACAAACAGATAGATAGATAGATAGATAGATAGATAGATAGATAGATAGATAGATAGATAGGAAGTGTTGTCACCATAGTAACTTACAAGTTTTGATTAAAAGCCCAGGAATTTTAAGTGCAAATCTGTCAACATAACGCAACACGATTTTCACTATATAACACTCTGAAACTTTCACTATTATGACAGGTTGTTGTTGGTGGGGGGAGAAATACAGTGAGCGAAACAGTATGTGAAAAATAGAATTAAATTCCCTCCTTCTACATATATGTTGTGACGGACAGACAAACGGAGATCAGTTTGACTTTTATAATATAAGATTGCTCAAGAGTATTCAAACTGTTTTTAATCGTCACCAAGAAAGTTAAAGTAAGTGCATATTAAACAAATATTTCTGCCGGCAAATATAAGCACCAAATTTTTTGGTATTATTTATTTCGTGTTATACATGTTGCACTACTTATAGGAGTTACAAAGATATACATGTAGTATAAAAAATGTAAGTTATCTCCTAATAGTGATTCATCAGATAGAGAATTAAAATAATACAAATTTGCATTGGATTTGAGCTACAATATATATAGTATTTGTTGTAATGAGAGTCACGACGCCCCCTTGCAAGAAATAGATTGGACCGAGCGATTATAAATAGTAGCGGTCGGAGTGGAGTTTGTGTTTTAGTTCGCAGTGAAGTTGGAAGGTGTTGTTTGGTTAATTCATTTGGAATATTGATTGTTGGTTCGTGAAGAGATTGTTGGATCGTTGCGTTGTTATTATGACTGCATCGTTATCTTGTTTACTGTTACTATACTGGTACAGTGTATGTAAACCATCCGTCATAATATCGTGACGGTACCATGACATTTGGAGACGGAGGATAAAACAATAGGAGTCCTATAGATAGAAAAGTATATAGAGAAGAGACAGAAGTAATATTAATAAAGTGTGTCAGAGATAGCTAGAAATACGTAGCTCTACACACACACGACCACACACGTACACACACGCACACACAGATATACATACATATATGTATGTACATAAATTATATATGCGTACAGGTACATACTGCTACACATACTTACAGACTTAAGCGAACACGTTTACATTTGATGTTGAAAGGTCAAAGATATTTTCATTTCTCTATGACAGAAACGGAAAAATATAGTTGTTAGGCAAGACACGTGTTGAGAGTTTATATTATATATATATATATATTTAAGTTCGTGTACTTTAAGTTCGTTTAGAGTTGCCTCTCTTAGATACATCTCATTGACAAGAGTCAAAGAACTCGAAACATCGATATCTGAGATCCCCGAGAGATGGCGACACTGAACGAATTGGGTGTTTTCACACCTTTTTACCAATTAAAAAAAAATTTATTAATTTTTAGAATAAGGTTTTTATAGTATCTTTCTAGATGGTGTGAATAACTTTTTTCATTATTGAATTGTTTAATAGAAGATTTTTCTCTAAATTATATACATGCATACATACATACAATATATATATATATATA
>NC_068990.1:9027291-9029070 GCF_001194135.2 Octopus bimaculoides
TGGCGAACCCTGCTGTACTCTTTCACCACAACTTTCTCTCATTCTTTCTTCCTGTTTCTGTGGTACCTGTATTTCAAAGGGCCAGCCTTGTCACACTGTGTCACGCTGAATATCCCCGAGAACTACGTTAAGGGTACACATCTGTGGAGTGCTCAGCCACTTGCACGTTAATTTCACGAGCAGGCTGTTCCGTTGATCGGATCAACTGGAACCCTCGACGTCGTAAGCGACGGAGTGCCAACAATTATGAAATACTGATTTTTTTCTGAAACTAGGAATGATCAAAATAAACTTGACATTCTTTTCTGAAAGGGGTGAATTAATAGATTCTCCTAGCTTAGCTGTATTGGTAGTGTTTATATGTTATATTTCTGAATGCTGAATTGAAGAAGACATTAACTGGTTAGTCTTGGAAGGACATACTATAAGAGAAGCAATATTTAATCTAAATCAATGGTTCCCAACCATTTTTTCTTTTCCTATGGACCTCTTTTATTCCTACTTTACTCTACTGAACCACCATAGCCATTCGCTGTTTATACAAAAAAGAATCTTACTACACTTTTTTTATGATTAAATACTTAACAAAATTCAAATATTTTGTATTGTAGAAGTATCAACCAATTTATTGTACGTAAATTTTAACAAGAAAATCTTATATGAACCCCTCAAGGGCCATGTGGATCCCGGTTGAGAATCACTGGTTTAAATGATGCTTTCATAGAGAACAAAATTAAATTTCAGTAGAAACTTTGTCAAGTGTCTGTCTGCACTGATGGAGCTACAGCTACGGAAATTTTCTGGTTCTATTGCTAGAATGAAAATTCTGAATGTTGAAAATATCCACTTACAGTCTTCATCCTCAAAAATCTAGCCTGAAGATCTGAAATGAGAAGTAAACGATGCTGTGTAATTGATTAATTTTATTAAATCAAGACCATTAAATGCAAGTATCTCCGGTTCATTATGTGAAAATATGAATAGTCAGCAAATTTATTACAACATATTGAATTCTGCTGGTTACTGTGCGGGTTTATGAATTGCGTGAAAAAAATTAGGTTATTTAAGCTTTAAAAATCTTAATGCGATTTCCAACTGGATTGAATACAGTAAAATTTCAGATGCAATATTCACTGGAGTCAATAACAAAAGCTAGTTTTTATCATTTTTAAGAGGGTAAATATGGAAGACGAGTTATGGTTGCAAGTAACATCCAAAATACCGAATCTTAAGAGTTTACTGTGACCAGATGTAGACTTATCCAAATCACTAACGGTTCATGTCTTATTTATGAAGCTGAAGCTTTCAAATCAGTTGGATAAGAAATATAACTAAACTAGCAGTGAGAAATTCACGCGTGATAAATATTCAGTTTTCTAGCTAATTACTGTATTTTAAAATAAATTATTCCATGTTCTTTCATAGCAATAATTAAATAATAAAATATACATTATTTCATCATCTTTCTATTGTTTTCTCTGCGTATCCTTTCTTCAATATTTCCATCTCCATACTTTTATCTACTTATCCGCCTTTTTTTTTTTGCTTTATTACTGCGTTCTCTCTTTACCATTTTCATTTTATATCCTTTTCTTTTTCCCTGTTCATGTACCTTTCTTTCAGTTCCCGCCTCCTTGTTTTGGGGGCATTTTTTCTCTGGTTAATTCTTTGTACGTACCCCTCCTTCGCATCTGTTTATTGCTAGTTTTCTAGCTATTCCTTTCTTCGATTTGTCCTCCCTACACAATTTTATTTCTGTACAGTCCTTCCCCTCCTCTC
>NC_068990.1:9029080-9029347 GCF_001194135.2 Octopus bimaculoides
CGATTTGTCCTCCCTACACAATTTTATTTCTGTACAGTCCTTCCCCTCCTCTCTCTTTCTCTCTCCCTATTCACAAGTGTTCTTTCCGTCTATCCCCTCCAAAAATGCACCACGTGACCTTCCTATTTTTCAAGCCATGCATCCTTTTTGCATTGACCGTTCGCAGCTCCTGATTGATCTACGTTTGAAATTTAGTCCCTACTCCTTGTTTGTTTAACGTTTAAAATAATTCCATTTTCGAATTTATATATATATACATATATATAC
>NC_068990.1:9034451-9036493 GCF_001194135.2 Octopus bimaculoides
GTAGATATGATCAAGAAAATACGTGAGGGTAGAAGTTTCATGAAGGTGGGCCGCGAATTTCGTATGGATGAATCAAGCATTCGTTCCATTTACAAAATGCGTGAAGATGATTCGTTTATCAATGTGCTTTTGGGGAACTAAACACCAAGTGGTAAACGAGGATAGATGTATTTGATTACGATTCTCCATAAATGTCTTATTTCGAATCCGGCTATATTGATTTAAAATTTGGCACAAGGCCAGTAATTTCGGGAGAGGAGGTAAGTCGATTATATTGACCCCAGTATTCAACTGGTATTTATTTTAACCATTCCGAAAAGATGAAAGACAAACTCGACCTCGGCGGAAACGAATCCTCTTATATTGCAATAATCCGTATTGAATTGTTTCATCAGGAATTGTCTTCAATTTTGTTAATTCCCATTTGTGTTGTTCAAATATTAATTTTAGTTCGTAGTCTGCATTTAAGCTGAATTTTGAACTTGAAAATGGAAGGTTTCTCACCATTAGAACACTAATGAGAAAACAAGTTATAAAAAAACACGGCATAGTTACGTTTGAAAAATTCGAAAAATAAAATCTGATTCCATAAAAAAAAAAATAGAAAACGGGTTAATCTCGGTTGGAAAGCTTCTCTTCTCTTCTTTGATCGGTTCCAGCCTGATTTTGTGGCAATGCTGGGGCAGAGGTAAGCTTCATAAATTAATAAATTCTAATTTCTTGTCGATCTAGCAGTTGAAATTTGAAAATAAAGAATACTAACAAATAAAAACTAACACAACCAAATGTGTATATAAAGTGAACTTGTCTGACTCAGTTGCGTGTTAATTCTGCCTAAAGGTGACATGAATATCATTGTAAAGGCGACCTCACTTCTGACCATTTTCTGTAGTGCCAATACATCTAACTTGACCGGACTGTTGTTCGAGATGTTTTTTGCCCCGTTGCAGTGAGAACTTTTTTACTGCTATGCTTCAGTTTGTTTCGTTGTATTGAAATATTGGTTTCAAATTTTGGTACAAGTCTAGCAATTTCGGTGAGGGTGAAGTTAAGTCGATGTGATCGACTCCAGTACTCAAACTGGTACTTATTTTATCGATTCTAGTGGAATTTGAACTCAAGGCGTGCTAACAGCTTTGCCAGCACGGCGCCCTGTTTTGAAATATTCTTTGTGACAAGTTTCATTGTTTCAATAGAATTGTGGACAGGGATCGATAAACATTTCGTTATACTGAAATAATTCGTTATATTGGTATTCATTATGAATTTCACCTTCTACGTCAGTGGTTCTCAAATCATTTTTTGCCTCTGGGTCCCTAATCATTCAATGTTTAAAAAATCTTATTATATGTTTATAATTAGATATTGTTAGGAATTACACAGAAAAAATTGTTAAAATATTTTGTTTATTGTAGAAGTATAAACCAATTTATTGCATTTAAACTTTAACAATAAATTTTATGTGGGTTCCCAAAGGTCATGTGGACCCCGGTTGAGAATCACTGTTCAACGTTAAATGCTCATAATGAGAAACATTACAGTAATTAATTAAAAAACAGACTATTTCTATAATCTTGTAATCATTGTTGTTTTACTTTATCTTCACTGAGTCAAGGTGGACCGAAAGAATAAGAGACAAAGTTGACCTAAGCAAAATTTCAACTCAGAGCATAAAGACGGATGAAATGCCACTAATGAAATCTTCATAATGCAAGGCAATGGAAACAGCTTTGTCTTTGTTTCTTGTTGTTGTTGTTGTTTTTTTCCACTGTTTTTCATTAAAGATATTTTACCAACCACATGGTTCCGGGTTCAGTCCCACTGCGTGGCACCTTGGGCAAGTGTCTTCCACTATAGCCTCGGGCCGACCAAAGCTTTGTGAGTGGATTTGGTAGACGGAAACTGAAAGAAGCCCGTCGTATATATGTATATATATATCTATATATATATATATATGTGTGTGAGTGTTTGTGTCTCTGTGTTTGTGCCCCCAACATCGCTTGACAACTGATGCTGGCGTGTTTACGTCCCCGTAACTTAGC
>NC_068990.1:9037182-9046101 GCF_001194135.2 Octopus bimaculoides
ATATATATATATATATATATATGTATATATATATATATATATATATGTATATATATATACAGTGCTGAGTTTTTTATTGTATACATGGTACAAGTTCGTCCTGAATTAATTACTACGTCACAGAGCCTTTTACATGTAGACACACTAACGTCGTACTCACCTGACCACAAAATTTTAATTATTCATAACAGAAAGAGGATATAGGTTGACCACTCAGCTATGTTGTCAACCTAAATCTTCTTTCGGTTATGAATAATTTAAATTTTGTGGTCAGCTGAGTACGACGTAAGTGTGTCTACATATAAAAGGCCCTGTGACGTAGTAATTAATTCAGGACGAACTTGTACCATGTTTACAATAAAAAACTCAGCCATCGATTTGTGACACCATCGTTTTAGCTTTTCTTCATCACTGTTTGAGAATGAAGCGTTTCATTTAAGTGCCATTTGGCTTTGTGGTATTATTGTTGTAATCATAAGCATGCTGGACCAAGCTATTATAAGTATTCAGTTACTGTTTATCTTTATGAGAGGTTCTCAATATCTGTGATTTCGTGACATGCTGAAGATCAAATAAGAAAAAAATGCTGACTCACTTCGCCTAGTGTTTTTATCTTTATTATTCATTTTTTGTGTGTGTGTGTGTGTGTAAAAGCTGAACAATTTAGAAAAAAATATTTCTTAAAAATGCTGCTTGTTTTATTCCAAGTAAATATGAATAACACTTTGAGTAGCACGGCGTTCCAGCGTTAATATGGATTTTCTAAAGCTTTAGCTTATTTTCTCAAAAATATGCGGCGCATCTAGGTACATCATTTTCCACACACAGGTGCCTCTTGTGACACATATAGATACCTCTCGTGGTGCATTTAGGTATTTCTTATGGCGCATCTAGGCATCTCATGTTCTACACACATAGGTACCTCTGGTGCCACTTGGTACTTCTTACGGCACATTTATATACTTCACGTGACATATCTAGCTACATCTTACCGCGCATTTCGGTACTTCCTTATGATATACGTTGGTATCTCATATGTCACATACGTGCTGCTTGTGACATCTAGGAACTTCATACGGACTCTAGTGCAATGGTCCAAGACTCAAATCATACGTTGAAGATGGAAACTGCAAAGAGCGTCTCTCTTTGTCTAGATCACATGCATACAGGGATGAAATCTCTATCATAGTGTCAGACACTTCGAAGACAGAAGTGGTAAGCACTTAACTAGGGGAATACGAGATGTCTAGTGGGGGTACACATCAGCCTGGACATATTGGTGGCACCTGGAGAGGCTAGTCCTTGCCGGCTTAAAACGATTGCTGTCAGTGAGTCGAAGGTTCAGTTAAAGTTCTTGGAGTCTGACTCATACCGGTCTTTACGTTGATAAGAAGAGAGAGTAGGTTATGAGCAGAGTGGAAAATTTCGCTCAGAAATGGACCAAGAAGAAGTTGTGCCGAAAAGGTAAGGCGGAGTTCGTTAACACCTACATGGCCTCGATGGAGTGCTGCTGTCCGACCGTCGTACCGTGTTCCAAGAAACATGTAACCGGACTAGGGCGCATGCGTTTCCCCTTCTTATAGAAGGAACAAGTTCTGCTGGTCAATAAATCTATTTACTACCAAAACCCGCACCGTGATGGTTTCTGGGCGTTGTCACTGATCTGCACAGACATGCACTGAGACTGTTGCACCAGTAGGAATATCTATCTGAACCACCGCAACAGTGACTACCACGAAGGTGAGCTAGTGTGGTGAACTTGTCTAAAAAGTTTGAAAGAAAACCTTTCTCTAGCTTAGCTTTCATAAAGTTTTTCAAATACCACTTAGAAAATGTGCGAGTGGAGAGGGTGATGCTGCCTTCAAGTGTATTCAACGAGAGTATAATGGAAGTGGCGACACTTGTGAGGCTGAATGGATCTACTTTATGTGTGGTTTTCTAAGCAGGGAGAGAGCATTTTTAACACCTAGGATATAGCAGAGTAATCTGGACTTTTGCATGAGGTTTTCCCTGAATTACTCTGGAACCTTCTTCACAATAGGAGACCTTGTTAAAATTCCTTATTGCTTTTTTTTTTCTTTTTGATATTTTTATTTTTCTTTATTTTTTACTCGATGTAAACCCCCATTTATCGTGTGTTTTCTTCTCCCTTGTATTATCTAGACTGCAATGTTGCGCGCCTCATGATAAATGATTGCATATCGAAACGTGATGTATGGCTCTTAGCTAAGTGTGTTTTTTGTGTATATGGAACATATCTGTAGCTATAATAACTAAAATAAACTGAAGAGCTCTATGGGTTACGCATAGTTGTTTGCCGCCTGCTTGTTTGCCATAACAAGAGACAAACAGACCAATGGCGATTCTTGTACAGGAACTGCGGAACTGCTGTACCCCCTATTTCCACTCGATATTATCGATAACATTCAATATACTAAGTCCTTCTGTTTTTAATTCTTTCTTTATACTTGTACATTATATAATCCTTAAGCTTAATGTCAGTAGCCATCCCCTAGTTTATGAAAAAATACTAAAATCCTTGTATAGAACTGTGCGCTTCATAGTTCTAGCGACGTGGTGTTTATGCATAAATTTTATTTTTATATGTTTGTTTCCTTTTACACAATATTAAAACAACGGCTAAAACTTTTCTGAAGCGGCACCGCATCCCCACTAATTTTATCTACGAGCCGCCGCTGCAGCAGACACATGGATAATCAGTCATATTTTCTTATTCTACACGAGAGAGAGAGAGAGAGAGAGAGAGAGAGAGAGAGAGAGAGAGAGAGATCCAGAACCAGAACCAGAACCAGTCTGCTTTTCACCTTAACGCGATTACAGCATCCAGTTTGAGTAGCTTCCGCAATAACAGTCAGTTGTATACAGCTCAGCCAGGAATTATACAGGGATCTGCTAATGTATCGACGATATCAAACAGTTGCAAATATTGTATACACTAGTTTGCTGAACTTTTCTTACGTTATCTGGATACCTGAACACTTAACTGAGACAAATTTATGTATTTCTACTTATTTACTTTTTATACATTTTAATCATTGTCAGCACTAAATCACCGTCGTAGTGATCGACGACAACTCGACAACTGTTCCCGAACAAAGAAAGTATGAGCACACTCGTGTACATTTTATTAGAGCAGGGGTTCCCAACTGGTGGTTCCCGACCCCCTGGCGTGGTCGCGAAATCTTAGCAGCGGGGTCGCATAGCCTCGCTAAAATTGACTTGGGATAGTATTAATTTCAGCTCATCAATTACATTTTTCATGCTCAGTCCATAGTAGGGGGTCACGTGTGTTTCATGCTTTTGGGTAAGGGGTCGCGAATGCAACAACGTTGGGAACCGCTGTATTAGAGTGTTACATCAGCGAAATATCCAACTTGCGGGTCTTAATTTCTTGAATAATAAGGATGTATGTATGTATGTATGTATGTATGTATGTATGTATGTATGTATGCATGCATGTCTCTTCTATTTTTTAATTATTATAAATCTTTCAATGCGGAAGGACCCGGTTTCCAACAAAGACACAAGGCTCTATCTTCGGGATGTAGTTAACACTGACAAATTCACATTTGGAACTTGAGAAAAGTCTTGCATATTTTTACTGTTCCAATCACAGATTGCACTTGTAATGTACGAATTAGCCGATCGATTTCTGTTTCTGAAAATCCCAGTTTATCCAGATTATCCTTTAAATTTTTACTAGCAAACCCTAGTGCTCCAATCATTATTGGTATGAATATGATTTCATAGTCTGGATATGAAAGCTGGAGGTTTCGAAGCAGTTGTCCATTGATATCCTCTTTTTCTTTGATTTTCAAAGAGATATTTATATCTGCGGGGCAGCTGACCTCTATGATGGTACATACCTTTGCCCCTCTGTTCCAAACAAAAATATCCGGCCTGTTATGCTTACATTTGACAGTAGTCTTGATGGGAATATTCCACCGGTATTCCTTGAGTTGATGTTTATGAATGTATTCCATAACAGAGAGATTTCCTAAGTTTATTTCAGGATGGTCTTTTTTGCGGATGGCATTGTAAATTGTTTTAGCAACAATATCATGGCGCATAGGGAGATAGTACCGTGACGACATTTTAAGACATTTTGATAATCACATGCGTAATATCTTCCACAGAAACATGACATAGCCTACACACGTGGTTGCAGCTTGGGATTACATGAGCGAAACTGTCTCTCTTGATCACTAGGGTACTTTGTTGCAATCTCCTGTTCCTGGATTGCAAACGCGTTGCCTTCAAAGTGTAATGTGATGTAGTGCTCTTGTGTCCAAGAGAGGCTGTGCTTAGTGTCAATTCTACTGTCTTCTTCAAGCTTCCAGCCAACATACCAAAACATGGTCTTTTTTAGTATGCTGAGTGCTTTCCATCCAGGTCTTCTTTGAGGTAAGAGAGCCCAGATGTTTGGGGGATGTATAGGAGATCATCAGGAAGAGAATGTTTCTTGAGGAGTTCACTGCCAACTCGTACAATCTTGCTCACTTCACTTTTCAAGACTATATTGATATATTTATTTTTGCTACTGTTGTTTAGCAGGTGCCGCCTGAATGATACCATATGGCATTCGAAGGCCGTCTGCACTGATCTCAGGCCTCTACGACCTTCATTTCTTCTTAGGTAGAACCTGTCAAAATCATTGTTTCTATGGAAGTTCCCAGTTGTTGTCAGGATTTTGCGGGTTTTGATATCTATAGAGTGGATTTCTTCCACAGATTTCTGAATCTTTGAGCAATGCCTATCTTATTTAATATCGGAATCGATGGTGAGTGTGAGAATGTTAACGTTTACAAAATGATGAGATATTTAGAAGTGGCTGAATCAACTATAGCTGAAATAGATAAGGAGGCCATTTTTGTGGGGAAACGAGGAAACCAAACTAAATGGCGACTGCTAACACCGGACCAACTCTATATAGAGAACGTCAAATAAAAATAAATGACACGAGGATACGGAAAAATAAAGTCGAATCTTCCCAACAAAATAACTTTATTCCGTATTGTAAATTGTTGGTAATGACTATGTGTAAACAAATTTCTATTTAAGAATAAAGCGACGTACATCATTTTTTTTTATTATTCAGCAAGAAGATCGTTCGAATTAGAACGAACAAAAATATTGTAATTACGATATTTTGTGTGTATGTGCGTGTGAGAAAGAATACATTACAATGGTTCATTTGGCGAATCGCTAAAAGTGAATACAATACAGTTCCAAAGTTCTTAGTCATTGACAGAAAAAAATAGAAGGCAAAATTTTCTTACACATTTTTGTGCGAAATGGACTAACAGAGATCTATGTAACAGAAACGCAGCAATTAAGCTCTTACACACTTCTGTTTATTAGGAAGAATGTGCTCACAGCCACTTGTGGTTTTTGGGGCTTGGAAAGATGTTTTGTTTGTATCACATGACAGTGTTTTTATATGTTACGTTCGGGCTGCAAACGCTGTAGAATGAAGACGTGACTAAAAATAGCAGAAATACATCACATGACAAGTGATAAACGAAACGTTTTGAGCAAAAGGTGTGGCTAGATAAAAATTTAAGAAGTTATGCGTCTATGTCTGAGCTTATAGTGTTGACAATAAAACCAATGCTGGATTTAACTATAGCCTTCACAGGCTGAAGCTGAGGACCTCCGGTCAGTATGTTTAATATATTTGACATTGCTATATACCTTTTTCGAGGAATCTCTCAAGTGTCACAGCCTAGGACCTAAGCTATTACACGGTGCCTAATGCGATTGTAACCCATTATATTTGCTGTGTCTAGGTTGTCATCTTACTTGACAACCTATTAAACGTCTTAAACACATTATCTAGCAAATTAATATCGATCTTAAGATAAAAATGATAGTTAGTAAAAAGCATTGTATTTTTTCGATCACTGCCTCGTAATAACTGACATGTATACATTGGCCCTTCAAACATGTAGCTGGATCCATAAAATTATCTATAATTCTACTCTCTAGCAGCATACATACTTATTGAGTGACTCAATGCCAACCGGTTTGTGTACCCCATCCCCGCTTGCAAGCATTTGTCTTTCAAATAAATATGCAGTTGGATCTATGAAAATAACGACAATTTGATATGGTTGCAAGGTTTCAGTTCAGGTAAAGACAAAATGTGCCTAAATCTTTTATAGTAGTTCCATCAAAACACCATGATACTGATAAACTTAAGATGTTTCTCAGTTGGGAAAGAACCGCATGAGAACTGAGAGTCGAGTTTAGTCTGGTAATCAAAGTGACTTCAGAAAGCCAAAGTCTGATGATTTTTCAAAACAAAGATAAGATGGCAGACAAAGTGAAACAGGCTGCACTGAACCACTGTGGAAGGTAAACAAATTGTCTTTAATCAGACTGTAACAAAATTTTTGTTTTATTTCTATTTATTCATTTTATCTTTGATCAGTTAGTGTTATTTCCTATCTAGAAATCAAAGGAAATGACTACTGTTCCCTTTAAACTTGGCTTTTCTGACCCGGACATCAATGATTTGAAACTGACCTATTTTCTATTACATTTCAGATCGATTCATCACTGAGTATCTGAAGTAGAAATATCATTATAGTAAATATTCTGCTCAAGGCCACAGATTTGCTTGTCATTGCTTGAACTTAACCTCTTGAGCATGCTCTCTAGTGGTTAATAATATGTGCATCTCTGATCATGAGCAGGAGTAGTGGGAGGAGACATCATAGCCATGTGTTGAGAGGGATTCTTTGAAATTTGAATAAATGTAACAAAAGCATGGCTCAGTGGTTATGGCGTCTGGAACACAATCATGAGGTAGTAAGTTCGATTCCAGGACCGGGCTGTGTGTTGTGTTCTTGATCAAATCATTTTATTTCACGTTGCTCCAGTTTACTCAGCTGTAGAAATGAGTTGCGACGTCACTGGTGCCAAGCCGTATCGGCCCCTTTGCCTTTCCCTTGGATAACATCGGAAGCATGGAGAGGGGAGGCTAGTATGCACGGGAGGCTAGTATGCATGGGAGGCTAGTATGCACGGGAGACTAGTATGCACGGGCGGCTGCTGGTCGTTTTTAAACAACCTTGCCCGGACTTGTGCTTAAGAGAGGAACTTCCTAGGTGTAATTTAGGACTAAGCAAATAAGAAATAACAGTTGCTACCCAAGGACAAAAATCGTGTTACACAGTGCAAGCAGTAATAAAGGAAAATGTAAATTACTTAGCGTTAATCAATTAAACAAAATATTTTCACAACATTCATCAATTGCACAAGACATTACCATCATGTTCAATTATTATATTTTAAGTTTGGTTGCGTCTTACCTGTTTGATTTGTTACTAAAATTATCCTAGCTGGCAACCGACAAAAATTTCGCCACTTTTCAAGATGGAGTACATTAATTTAAATTAATTAAAATACAGGTATAATCGGTACAACATTTTATTCTTTCGGTAAATATTTCATACCTCGGTGTGAAATAATTTTTTTTCCTCAATTATTACTTCATTTATTATTATTTTTTTTTCTCGGGTGCATCCAACGTATCTGACCTCCACACGTGCCGTAAGCCACCTTTTTTTCTCCGGAAAAGAAAGGTTCAAGGGGTGGTGGGGACCTCGAAGTTTCCCACCAAGGGACTTTTGGGATCTTTTCCTTTTGGCCTTGGGATCTTTTCTTTTTGGCCGGCACATAGAAAAAATAATCTTTTTGTAACTAAGCACTTTCAAATTTCGTATACTGGTAGAATGTGTCATTTAAAACATCATTTACTCTTGGCGTTTTTAAGAAAATTGTTTATTTTCGAAGTCATTTCGTGTTAAAGTTGTCGTATTTCGGTAATTTCAACCAATCAATGACGTCTATTGAGGTGAAAACAATTACTGTTGTGGTTTATCAACAAGATGTTCCGGCGGTGTAAATTTAGTTAGTCACTGTTATTTCTGATATACTCTTTTACTCTTTTAGTTGTTTCAGTCATTTGACTGCGGCCATGCTGGAGCACCGCCTTTAGTCGAGCAAATAGACCCCAGGACTTATTCTTTGGAAGCCTAGTACTTATTCTATCAGTCTCTTTTGCCGAACCGCTAAGTTACGGGGACGTAAACACACCAGCATCGGTTGTCAAGCTATATTGGGAGGACAAACACAGACACACAAACAAACACACGCACACACACATATATATATATACATATATACGACGAGCTTCTTTCAGTTTCCATCTACCAAATCCACTCACAAGGCTTTAGTCGGCCCGAGGCTATAGTAGAAGACACTTGCCCAAGGTGCCACGCAGTGGGACTAAACCCAGAACCATGTGGTTGGTAAGCAAGCTACTTACCACACAGTCACTCCTGCGCCTATTATATTTACATTTCAGATACACGTGTAGTTATTGGTTATTTTAGCGTTTTCGGAATTGCCTATTTTGTTTGTTGAATTATTTTCGTTTGCTTAGTGTTTAGTTACAAAAAAATTAATTTCTCGATGTGCCGTTCAAAGGGAAAAGATCTCAGTTTTTCCCCCTACCCCGCCAACATCTTCATTTTTCACCTTTTTCCGTAACTCTCACCCTAAAATCCCAACCCTAACCCTAAAACCGTAACCCTAAAACCGTAACCCTAAAACCTTAACCCTAACTCTAAAACCTGAACCCTAACCCTAACCCTAAAACCCTAAAGCTAAAACCAGTACAAACGCACGAACGATGTCATAAATAACAGTGATAAACGAAATATACACCGCCGATAGTTGTTGTTGACAAACAACAGCAGTAATCTTATTCAGCTGAATACACGTCATTGATTGGTTGAAATTACCGAAATACGACAACTTTAACACGAAATAACTTTGAAAATATAAACTTTTCTCAACATCACTAAGAGTAAAAGATGTTTTATATGA
>NC_068990.1:9047813-9048788 GCF_001194135.2 Octopus bimaculoides
ATATATATATATATATATATATATATATATATATATATATAGTCTTGTGTATGTATATATCTTCTGCATCATGAGTATACCGGCTCACAAGCCCAAAGTAAAAGGAACTGATTAAGTTTGCTAAATGCGTTCCATGTTTTACACATGCGCTAAAGTTGGTTGGAAAATGCACCGGTGGAATTTGTTAAGAAGCATTAATGTTCATTGAATTTGTACACACATTTTGTGCCTACTGACGAGACCTTCTTTCTTCTATATTAAGTACTCATTTTCCTATTGTGAAAAGAATGCCATCTGCTACGAGATCTGTTCGTGCAGATGCAACAGAGGCACTTGTTGACAAACAGGTTCGTAGACTACTTTGTGATTGAGTTAGGAAATGGAATAATAGTCTATTGTGAGATTAAGTATCAGTGTTTTTAAGTGGCCAGTCTCGATTTGCAGTCACCAGGCTAAGGCTAAAAATTCTTGCATGGATATATTCAAGCTTTGCCTGTAGCGTAGCTTGGGTTTTAAGTGCCCTGTGCGGGTCCCGATAAGCCTCTTGAAATATGACATATCTTTCGCTACAGCTAACACGTTTATTAAGTGACCGTCCTGTGCAAACCATACTGGTTTATGCAGTCAACGTTTTCAGCGTTTAGCCACCGGTCAGGTCTGACTGTATCATTAGAAACGTTTCATTTGGTTCAAGTTGATTGTATACTCTTTACTCTTTTACTTGTTTCAGTCATTTGACTGCGGCCATGCTAGAGCACCGCCTTTAGTCGAGCAATCGACCCCAGGACTTATTCTTTGTAAGCCTTGTACTTATTCTATCGGTTCTTTTGCGGAACCGCTAAGTTACGGGGACGTAAACACACCAGCATCGGTTGTCAAGCGATGTTGGGGGGACAAACACAGACACACACATACATACATATATATATAGGTACTACTAAAACAGCGCGGACCCGAACGCGTAGTCGCGCGTCC
>NC_068990.1:9049073-9051197 GCF_001194135.2 Octopus bimaculoides
ATATATATATATATATATACGACGGGCCTCTTTCAGTTTCCGTCAAATTCACTCACAAGGCATTGGTCGGATATAGTTGAAGGTGCCACGCAGTGGGACTGAACCCAGAGCCATGTGGTTGGTAAGCAAGCTACTTACCACACAGCCACTCCCGCGCCTAGGATTATATTACACAATTTTTCTTTAAAAAAAAAATGGTAGGATGTGATTTCGAGGGAGGAGATTTGACTGCTATTTCTAGCGATGTGTACTTATGAGGAGTGATATTGTTGATCAGCAGTAATGGTAAGGAAGTTAGTACATACTACCATATCAGTAACAGTGGTGGTGTCGGTGGAGAGAAGTCAGTATGTGAACTGATTTAACAGTGCGGGGTTGTAGATGGTGTAGCTGCTGCTGATGATCTCACTCCGACTTAGACTAAAGACCTTTAAAACTTTGAGTCTTTTTAAAACTGGCGACAGTATTATTAGTATAGTAACGATAATTTTGCACAAGCAAGTTATACGTCTACTTAACATTGTGACGGCTATATAAATAACGTTAATAGATAAATATATATTTATAGTAAATCCTGGGATACTCCCCCGCTTCAACTTAGTAAGTATACAAATTATTTGATTTATCAGCATAAAAACTTGCATCGCCAGTAACCGTAAAATCTTCCCGCAAATGATTTGTAAATGTTATACGCACAAGTTTTGCATACACGTATACAACATGCACATGATTTTATGCCGGTTTCAAGACACCAACATCACGTCATTTAAATTGTTGCTCTGAAAATATTCCCCTTCCTAAAAATCACACACGAACACATACTGTATATATATATATATATATATATATATATTTATTTACCATCAGCAATCTGATGGTAAATATTCAAGTAGAGCGGAATACCGAGTTCATGTTTCCACGTTCATTCTTAAGCCGAATCTAAAGGCCACTGACTAGCAGCATTTACATAAAGACATTCTTCTAATGTAAAAATTCTAACATATTTTGGTATTTAGCTATTGTTAATATAATTTATGATAAGCTTGTTTCCTATAACTGGAGTAATTATAAATTTATATTTGTCTCTTTAGTGGCTAAATTTACAGATTTGCGACTTATTAATATAATTGAGAAACAGCAGAGTTTCAGAACAAGCATCCCCCCCACTCTCGAAAATTTTCTCTTTTTATCTATTTCCGAAAATGTCTTCGGTTCCTCTTTTAAGCATTGGCGTTTAGGATTCTGATTCCTTTAATTTACCATTCTATTGCTCCATTCCTCTGTTTTGCAACCGGCTGTATAGTTTCCATATTTTTCGAATAATCATTTAAGCTTAGAAAATTACCATTTTCAAAAAAAAAAAAAAATAATCAATTCAATTTTTTTAACACTCCGGCGAGTTAGTAGTACCCCAGATTCCATCTCTCCCGGTGTTTAAAGATGTGTGTGTATAAAAATCAAGAAATTTTAAAACATAAGTTACGGTGCTTCCTTCTGAAGTCCTGCCCGAACAAACACCTGTGAGTTCTAAACCACTGTGAATATATATTTAAGAACTTAAGACAAAGCCTCAACCCAGTTTTTGCCCGATGCCGAGAATATGCATTTCAATTTCCAATAGACAAACATATACTCATGTACATGTAAGAATTGACAACTTTTTGTATATCCATAAATATAGTTAACTCGCGCCTGCGTAAACGCACACACCACACGTGTATTTGGTGAGATGGAGTTTATTACTGACGTTCGTACAAGTACCAATCGTAGCTGACGTGGTACTATTTCCGTTTGATTGTAATTGGTTTGTTTTGCTTTTTTTTTATTTTTAATTCTTTGATTTAGTTAAAATCATAACTAATTGTAACATAGTCGCAAGTTCAGAAATTTAGAACTGCTCGTAGTTGATTAATGAAACCATATTACTGGTACTTTCTCAATCGACCCCGAGAGGATGTAAGAATTCATTCCAAAAGATTTGAACTAATAGCTGAAAGGGACGTAACCAAATACCGCAATTCATAATATCCCTTTTTTTCCCTCCCTCTTAAAGGCGTTGAGGGATAATTTATGATTTTTTTTTTTTTTTTTTTTTTTTTTTTTTTTTTTTTTTTTTTTTTTTTT
>NC_068990.1:9051207-9063395 GCF_001194135.2 Octopus bimaculoides
TATTCTTTACCTCGGCCTTTTTTTTTTTTCCTCTCAATTCTTTATATCTACCACATGCACACTGCTTGAAATATTCTGGCAGGGGGCTAGTCTATAACGTCAACTCCAGTGCTCAACTGGTACCTATTTTATCAACCCCAAAGGATTAAAGGCAAAATCGACCATGGCAGAATGTGAATTCATAAAGTAATGAGTTCGTTTTAAGGAACATATTATTTTAACTACAATGTGAAAAGTGAACAAAATGGTCACAGAATAACTTTTACTACAATGGAATTGTAGGAAACTCTAATTGAAACAGATTTGCAAGCCCACAAAATATTTGTTGGGAGTCATCGACAGTTATCTCTCCTGATTGAACATTCTAGAATATTCCAGAAAATTCTAGGTGAACATGATTAACTCCCCCGTTGCTAATGTACTACGCATAACTTCAAAATGACACGCAGGGGGTCACTAGTAGCACATCTCTTATTTAAGCAGCATTCCCGCTTAAATCAGCTTCTCTCCTCTAACTGCTTCTTCTAGACAGAACAATGTCCACCGCGACCTAGAAAGAACCAGGCACATGAATTCGATATCTGATTTCTTACCAATAGCTCATCATGGTATTCTATGTCTGGTGTTTGTGGAAAGTAAATCTCGTAGCTTGATTTATTTCTTATTTCTTTATTGCCTACAAGGGGCTAAACATAGAGGGGACAAGCAAGGACAGACAAACGGATTAAGTCGATTACATCGACCCCAGTGCGTGACTGGTACTTAATTTATCGACCCCGAAAGGATGAAAGGCAAAGTCGACCTCGGCTGAATTTGAAATCAGAACGTAGCGGCAGATGAAATACCGCTAAGCATTTCGCCCGGCGTGCTAACAATTCTGCTAGCTCGCCACCTTTAATTTATTTCTATTTACTCAGTTATCATGGAACATGGCAAGTTGTTCAAAATCTTTCTTCTTCTCAGAAGTCTTTATTGAACATTGTATACTCTCTGTACACATTCATTTATCACATGTTGGAATAAAACCTTGAACATGAAGCCATTCACACGGAATGAGTATTATTGTTTTTTACTGCACAGAGGTATTTCACGGTTATTGGATTAATGATTCAGTCCAATTATTAAAGTGTTGACATTTTTATTAGCGATTTCCCATGCTAAACGATTCATTTAACTACTTTCTAGTCTTCATGCCAGAATAGATAATGGAGTCTAGTTTGGCCCTCAGCCTTACAGGTCAAACTGCCCAACGAATGCCAGCATGGAAAATGGATGTTAAATGATGATGATGCATGTTTGCTACATGCCTTCACAATGATGCCCTTTAAAGAAAATTATGATATTGTTTATGTTTCTTGCAAATAATACATCACAGGCATGGCTGTATTGCTAAAAAGCTTGCTTCCTAGCCACATGATTTCAGGTTCAGTCCCACTGCATGGCACCTTGGGCAAGTGTCTTCTGTTATAGCCTTGGGCTGACCAAAGTCTTGTGATTGAATTTGGTAGGCAGAAGTTATTGTCATGTGTGTGGGTATTTGTGCCTAGTAACAAAGAGGGAAATTGCTTGTTAGTTTAGATGTGTGTAGAGAAAGGAAAAATCTTATTTGAAAAATGAGAGTTGACATTCGACCATAGAACACAACTCAAAGAAACCTCATCCAGTCCATACAAGCATGGAAGAAGCAGCCATAAAGACAATGGCTGTAAAGTAGAGAATTTATAGACCAAATCTTCAACACACTTCTGCATGCAGCAGTGTATTCAAGAGTAACAGTATTCTGCATAGATTTCTCGTAAGAGCAAAACCTACCCAAAACTGATCCAAACCAAAGAACTATATCTGTAATTCTCCATAGCATTTGTAAAAGTTGAAGAGACTAATGAAAAAGTCTTTAATGAAATGGGGAAATAGCAAAGTCAGGAATGAGTGAATATATCGGATGCCACAGGAAATTGTTCAATGAAACTTCTATTATAAAGAATGATGGCGGAAACTCAAAGTAATGAAAGTAATTCATGAAACCACTTACCGATAGTAGCAAACATAGCATTGACTTCAGCTCAGTATGAAACCATCACTGAAAAATCAAATGCAAATATCCTAAACATTCTATATAGATAGATGGATAGAGGGTGGCCCAAAAGTAGGTTTACAATTATTCAATTATCTCTTTTGCATTCATATATATATATTAACAGTTTGGATCTTAATTATGAAATATGTAGCCATTATTCTATGCTAATTTAGCTAATTTTGTCAAGCCCCCTTTTCAGTTTGTAAGATAGAAATTTAAATGTAATAAAATGTTTTAAAAGAGATTTAACGTACCTACGTGATAACTGTAAACCTACATTTGGGCTACCCTGCCTCCTGGTCCAACAGTCCTCAGTCAAATCGTCCAACCCATGCTAGCATGGAAAGCAGACGTTAAACGACGACGACGACGATGATGATGATGATATATATATATATATATATATATATATATATATATATATAGTTTACAGTTCCAGCAAAAAATGTACTCCATCCAGTGAGAGCTAAATATCATTTAATATATACAATTACAAAACGAACTACTAATAGTTTCATGCTTTAAGATACATTAAATTAGCAGATTTATATAATATGGCCATTGATGATGATGATGTATCTCCAAGTATTCTTGGTTTTCTTTCCTTTCTTCTTGTTCCATTCAACCCTCTGCGTATTTTTTTTTACTTCTCATTTCTTGTCATGTTTTGTCATACTCTAGTGTCCTAGTTTTTAGAAACATTTTACATATGGACTGAGCTTGAAAGATTGCTGGGAGATGCTATTAGTAGATCTTTTGTAGTTGTGTATATTAAATTATATATATATATATATATATATATATATATAATGAATTTAAAACATATAATAAATGCACAAACAAAGGGGCAACAGACGCAGATGGTTGCCAACTCCTCATCAGTTATCAGCCAGTGAGTCAATCGCAATTTCACATCTAACCAATAATATTGCATCCCCTACTGGCGGTGCTGGTGGAAAACACTGTCAGGAATTGGCACTGCCATCTATCTATATATATATATATAATTATAATTATATGTATTTATTTTATCCTAATAAATAATAATTCGGATAGAATAAATGGGTTAATAGAAACCAATGTAGCAAAGATCACAAAATAACTGTGGTGTAATTCCTGTTAATGAGGCAGAAACTCCTTGATATTTTTGGTATTTGAGTATATATAAAAATTTAAGGAATGGAGTAAACGCATGTTATAACTGCATACTTTATTCTGACATATGTTTCGAAGAATTACAATTTATGCGATCCATAGGAATCGTCGATGTTAAAAATGTAAACTTCTCCTCAGGGAATGTATGGGAACCATCTTAAACGTAAGACATTATGACCGAGTATGATAACTATAGCTGGAGAAGGTTATAACGTAATTCATTTGAAAAAACCGTTGGAGATTAGGACGCTACCAGATAGTGCGTTGGACAAGAAGAGAAGAAAGAAAAGAAAAAAGAAAAAAAGAGAAAGAAAATTCAGAGTGTAGAGTTGGGAGAAGATAGGCTGATATAAATCCGATAAAAATTGGAGAGGAATGTTATGTAATAAAAAGGCATTATAAATGGTTTTAATCTTGTTTCTACAAAAATATTGAGATGAGTGTATATAATCATTTATACTTATGTGTATGCTCATATATACACACAAACAAATCCACATTTAATCCCATAAGTTCATGTATGTATATTTATATACATACCCACATATATATATGTCATATGTCTGTGCATCTATTGTTTAAAATGAGCACACTCTAGGGAGATTTTACCTACTGGATTAGTGTGTTAACAATACCTAGTGGATTAGTGTTAATAAACCTCATCGATTTGGTATTATTAATACCAGTGATTTAGAAGGTTATGAATTCAAGTCAATGGCTGGATGCCTTTCCTTAACACCAACCACTTTACAGTAGTGCTGGGTGCTTTTAACATGTCGTCGGCATGAATATGTATATGTATGTGTTTGTGATTGCCACCCCCACTGCTTGACAGTCAGTGTTGGTTTGTTTATGTCCCTGTAACTTAGTAGTTTTGGAAAAGAGCCCAATGGAATAAATACCAGACATAAGAATCAGTACTGTGGGTGATAAGTTTTGACCAAACCCTTCAAGTCAGTGCCTAGCATGCCCACAGTCCATTGACTGAAAGCGGGGCAAAATAAGAGATTTGATCATTTCTCAAAGGTATACACACAGAATGTATTGAATAATCAAATTAAAGTTTTTCCTAATTAAAGCATTTTCCTTTCTATTTAGTCACTCTGTTTTTTCATATAAAACTGTCTTTTGTTTTTATATTTTTATAGAATTGTAACATTTGAAGAATATTAGAATCAAAATGATCTTGAAAAACCTTGGTGTCATTTTGGCAGTTATAACTGTGTTGATATCTTATTGGTTATATGAGCCATTGCCCGATTCAGTAGCAGAACCTTGGAAGTTACGTACAGTAATAGCAGGAAGTAAAGTCCTACATGCTGTTGTAAGTATATCATTATTCTACATAAATTTTTATTAATATTATTATTATTTGCATTTGACGGATATTTGTCCTCATCTTGTTTGTTGTTAACACAACGTTTCGGCTGATATACCCTCCAGTCTTCATCAGGTGTCTTGGGGAAATTTCAAACCTGGGTTCTCATTCCTAAGGTATTTTTCGATGTTATTATTATTACTATTATTATTATTCAGGTCACTGCCTGGAATCAAACACGGAATCTTGGGGTTAGTAGCCTGTGTTCTTAACCACTAAGCCATATGCCCATGGTTAAGAGCACAGGCTACTAACCCCAAGATTCTGAGTTCGATTCCAAGCAGTGACCTAAACAATAATAATAATAATAACAACATTGAAAAATACCTCAGGAATGAGAAACCAGCTTTGAAATTTCCCCAAGACCCCTGATGAAGGCTGGAGGGTATATCAGCCAAAACGTTGTGTTAGCAACGAACAAGATGAGGACAAATATCCGTCAAATGTAAATAATGTACATAATTCCTCATCTCTTAAATATAGAACTGTAATATTATTATTGTTATTATTAAGTTAGCACTCTGGACAAAATGCTTCGTGGTATTTCGCCCATCGCTACATTCTGAGTTCAAATTCCACCAAGGTCGACTTTGCCTTTCATCCTTTCGGGGTTGATAAAACAAGGACCAGTTGAACACTGTAATCAACGCAACCCCTACATCCACCAAGCTGCACTTGTGGCAAAAATTTGAAATTATAATTATTATTATTATTATTATGCCGGTGGCACATAAAAAGCACCCACTACACTCTCGGAGTGGTTGGCATTAGGAAGGGCATCCAGCTGTAGAAATATTGCCAGATCGGATTGGAGCCTGGTGCAGCTTTCTGGCTTGCCAGCCCTCAGTCAAATCATCCAACCCATGCCAGCATGGAAAGCGGACATTAAATGACGATGATGGTGATGATGATTATTATTAAGGTGGTGAACTGGCAGAATTGTTAGCAATCCAGGCAAAATGCTTAGTGGTATTCCACCCATCTTTACATTCTGGGTTCAAATTCCGCCGAGGTTGACTTTGCCTTTCATCCTTTCGGGTCGATAAATCAAGTACCAGTGAAATACTGGGGTCGATGTAATCGACTTATCCCCTCCCATAAAATGGCTACTCTTGTGGCAAAATTTGAAATTATTATTAGCATTATTATTATTATTGTTATTATTATTATTATTATTATTATTATTATTATTATTAAGGCGGTGAGCTGGCAGAATTGTTAACAATCCAGGCAAAATGCTTTGTGGTATTTCACCTGAAGTTCAAATTCCGCCGAGGTCAACTTTGCCTTTAATCCTTTCAGGGTCAATAAATTAAGTACCTGTTGAGTACTGGGATCGATGTAATCGACTTACCCCTCCCCTAAATTTCAGGCCTTGTGCCTATAGTGGTAAAGATTATTGTCATTATTATTATTATTATTATTGTTATTATTATTATCATTATTATTATCATAGAAGATGCTTGGCGTAGTGGTTAGGATGTTGCACTCACGATCATGAGATCCTGGTTTCAGTTCCTAGACCAGGTGGTGCATTGTGTTCTTGGGCAAAACACTTCATCGCAAGATGCTCTGCCATCACTACGACACCTGACATGTGATACACCACACACCTGTTCAGGTAGCGTTGATTTGATGGAGGGAGTGAGCTAATGTACAACACATGCATTTAATCATTATAAGCAAATCATTTGTGCAGATCGTTCAGCAAAAGCTAAAACACTCTTACGTCGTATTTCAAGGTGGAGAAATCCTTGACCAACGCAGAAGCAGAAGATCAAAATCATGAGAGAATAGTTGTGTGTCAGCTAGCAAGTGAGCTGCTGAGTAGCCTGCATTGTCAACCATGCTTGTTGCACTCTTGTACACCACTTAGTGCCTGACATGGAGGCCCACAGAGGCAATTTGTTGGGTGGGGAGGCAATGACAACTATCTTACCATAAAGCATTCTGTTGCAAACAGAACAGACAACATTGACTTACGATGGATAGGTCCATCCATGTATTGTATATATGATGATTTATATGTATAATACATGGACATCAGTTATCTGAAATGCCAGGTTCAATGAATTAACACATAAGCGGTTGAGTGTACAACACTGTACACTGAGTGTACAACATTAAGGGTACAACACTGACATATTGTACCCTTGATGTAATTCTGCAGCAGAATCAGCATTACATAGTGTGATTTGGTTGGGCCTTTTATTCATTGGTACAATCATAATCTTTTGAAGAAAACAGCTTCTTTATCAGTTTGGTCTTATGCTTAATTATTTGTAACTTCTTTAGTAAATGATATCCAAAAAAAAACCCACATCAGCAGAGTTATAGACTTTAAACCCAAACTTTATCAGGTTAAAGTGCAAAAAAGTGGTCTGATGTTTCAAATTGGCCATGTGTCTTGTGAGCTTTCAATTAATATATAAACGATGTGATTAGTCTATTACAGAGTAGTCAGAGTTGGTGATAACGTTGAGGTGTAGAAAGTTATATACCAACTGCACAGTCCTTATTGTGAATGGTTTTGTGTCCTACAGAGAGCGTATGGGGTGCCAATAAATGTTACTGTTTTCTATGTTGTGCAGTGTGAATGTGGTTGTATGGTTATGAAGTTTGCTTCCCACAAGGCTTTAGGTTCATCCCATATTATGTAACACCCTGGGCCATCTTAAGCCTTATGAGTGAACTTGGTAGACAGAAACTGAAAGAAGCCTGTTGTTGATGTTTGAGAATATCAGAATAATGAAGAAAGCCCAAGATGAAGAGGGGTGGCAAATATTGGTAAAAAAAAGAGTTCTGAGTGTTCCAACAGAAATGCCAAGAGAATGACTTGACTTAACCTGCCAATCATTCTATGACAATAAGGATAACATTTACTTATATGTGGCTTGGCAGAATCATTAGAGCATTGGAAAAACAGTGTGTAGTATTTCTTCTAGCACTTCATGTTCTAGGTTCAATTCCTGCAGGAGTTGAGTTTGCCTTTCATCCTTTTGACAGTGGGAAATAAAGTACCAGTGAAGTATTGACGTCTTTACATTCTGAGTTCAAATTCTGCCAAGATCAACTTTGCCTTTTATCTTTTTGGAGTCAATGAAATAAGTACCAGTTGAGCACTGGGGTCAATGTAATCGACTAGCCCCATCCCCCAAAATTTAAGGCCTTGTGCCTATAGTAGAAAGGATCATTATTATCATTATAATACTGGCAAGCCAGCAGATTGATTAGTATGTCAGATGAAAATGTTAAGCAGCATTTTTTCCAACCTTTTTATGGTCACAGTTCAAATAACAAAGTCAATTTTTCCTTTCATCTTTTCAGGTTTCATAAGATAATGTGCCAGTCAAGTACTGGAGTCAATGTAATACTAACTGCTTTCTCTTAAAAATTGCAGGCCTTGTGCCAAAATTTGAAATTAGATAATAATGATTGATATTACTAAATACCTTCAAGGCAGTGAGCTGGCAGAATCATTAGCATGCCAGGCAAAATGCTTACCGTCATTTCATGTCTTTACATTCTGAGTTCAAATTCCGCCAAGGTCGACTTTGCCTTTCATCTTTTCGAGGTCGGTGAAATAAGTTCCAGTTAAGCACTGGGATCGATGTAATTGAGTATCCTACTCCCTCAAAATTTCAGGCTTTGTATCTATAGTAAAAATATATTAATAAATACCTTCCTGTATTTTAATCCTCTTTGTGTTGAACTCAAATTCTATAGAATTTACTTTTCATACAGTGTTAATAAAGATATGTGGTACTAGCTGTTCACCAGTCCTGCAATTTTTTATCAAGCTACCTTATCAAAATCTCAAAGCTACAAGATAATGCATGATTAATTCAAAACAAAATGAATAAATAAGGATTACTTTTGACAGAACTATGTGTATGCTGAAGGGTTTATCTCTTCTGCCAAAAGTTCTCTTCTTTCCATACCAGGTGACACTATTTTCCTCCCTCTCTATATATTACAACTAATTTATTCTCTACCTCCTTTTTATTTAGTGCAGTATATTCTGCTAACATCACTTTGAGGTCTCTTACTTCATACAGGTCCATTACTTATCTAATTTTCTTGACTAAACTAACCTCCTTCAATATATCTCAAAAGTGATGTGACCCATGTTTTAATGGCTGTGGACTGATCTTTATTTTCTATCATAGATCTGAACTCTAATTTTTAACCTTTGTACTGAAATATGTATCATTTATCTCTCCAATTCTTCTATATTTACATCCTTCATGTATCTACTTGATTTGTGGTTTCCTTCTCTTATAACTGCATCCCTTACTTCCCACCATCTTTCTTCTTTCCTTTATTAAGACTTGACACTTCTTCATCTCAAATCCATTTGAACATCTTTGCTTAATCCAGATACTGCTCACAGTAAAGAGTCTGTTTGATCTTTCCTTGTGAATAGTTTCAAGTCATCCATAAAGAAGTGATTTCCTTCTTAATAATATAATAGCATTGCTAAAGCTATTATTACATGTCATAAAAATCAAATAGCACAAGCTATCACCCTGGAAGATTCTGTTTTTGATATTAATACTTCCTACTTCTTCACCAGTTAGCAATTGTTTCCCATTTACTCATACACTTTACAAAGAACTTTCTTATATCCTCCACTATATCTACCATCTCTGAACTTTCTATTACTCAACAATGATGAATCATGATGTAGGTATTTTCATAATCAATACTATCAATCAATAATTGGTGCGTAATAACTCTACACACCCTTCAGCATTATTTCTTCTCAAGGAGCATTATATATATAATTCATTCTCTTTATATCGTTGCATACATTTAACTTATACTCTGGCTGTATACACACACACACACACACACACACACACACACACACACATATATACCCTGGCTGTCTATTCATCTATATATATACACACAAGCACACATTTAACTTTTATATAGCCTGTCTCATTTACCTAATCATATGCCTTGGTTGTCATGTATACATTATACTGTTGTACATCATGGTTCTCTTTTATCTATGCATACATTAGTGGCACTCCATCAGTTATGACGAGTGTTCCAGTTGATCCAGTCGAAGGGGCAGCCAGCTTCTGAAATTAATGTGCACGTGTCCAATTGTTACCTTTGAGTAGTGAGCCATTTCCTCCTCCATATTTTGAAGTGGTCTTGGGCCAACAGGCTTTGGGATCTGACAATACACCATAAAGCTAAACCCTTTATGGATGGGAAACCTAAGGTAATCTCAAAAACTGGCCTTTCCCTTTTTTAAGATACATACATACACACACACACACACACACATATTTCTTTATTGTACACAGGAGGCTAAACATAGAGGGGACAGACAAAGGGATTAAGTCGATTGCATCAACCCCAGTGCATAACTGGCACTTATTTAATCAATCCCGAAAGGATGAAAGCAAAGTCGACCTCAGCAGAATTTGAACTTAGGACATAATGGCAGACGAAATACCACTAAGCATTTTGCCTGGCGTGCTAATGATTCTACCAGCTCACCGCCCTACACACACATATAGAAAGAGAGAGAGAGTGTGAGAGACACTTAACTATCCTACTTGTCAAAAATGTCCTTTATTGATAGATATATTATCAGTCTCAAATTGTCAGCTTTTGTCTCTGAGTGCTTTGAACAACTCTTGTGATAAATATAGAATATCATCTAATTTTGTTATTTTCCTAAGGCAAGAAATTTCTTTGTTTTAATCAACAGACTTCTAGTTCATGATTAACAGGGGATTTTCACTTGAGTATTTCCCTTTCGTCTTCTACTTCTTTCAGTCATTAGACTGCGGCCATGCTGGGGCACCACCTTAAGGATTTTTAGTTAAACGAACCAACCATAATACTTTTTTTTTTTTAAGCCTAGTACTTATTCTATGGGTCTCTTTGCTGAACTGCTAAGTTACAGGGATGTAAATACACCAATACCAGTTGTCAAGTGGTGGGGGGGGACAAAGACACGCACACAGATAGGCTTCTTTCAGTTTCCATCTACAAATCTACTCAAGGTTTTGGTCAATCTGAGGCTATAGTAAAAGACATTTTCCCAAATTACTATGCAGTGGGACTGAACCCAGAACCATGTAGTTCGGAAGCAAGCATCCTACGACAGAGCCACACTTGTGCCTAAAATGTAATCAACAAGGATTAACTGCAGCTTTCTTTTATCACTTCTATTATTTCCAAGAATTGGTTGTTAACAGATGTTTACAATTTGGCGAACTTTCTGCAATAATTTAACATATATGTGATGGATCTTTGCAGTTTCTCTATTTTCCTCATTTGTTTTTTAGCTTTTTACTTCATGATGTTTATACTGTTCTTTAGATTTTGAGTTCAAATTCTATTATGGTCAACTTCACCTTCCATCTCTCTGGAGTCAAATATTAGGAGCAATATAATTGACTATTTCGTCCCCAAAATTCCAGGTTTTGTGCCTATGTGAGGAGCAATTATTATTAATGCAGGGTGAAAGGCAATGAGCTGACAAAATCGTTAGCACGCTCAACGAAATGCTTAGCAGTATTTTGCCTGTCGCTACGTTCTGGGTTCAAATTCCACCGAGCTCAACTTTGCCTGTCATCCTTTCGAAGTTGGTAAATTTAGTACCAGTGAAGTACTGGGATCAACATAATTGATTATCCCCAATTTCAGGTCTTGTGCCTATTGTAGAAAGGATTATTAATGTGGGCTGAAAGGCAGTAAGTTGGCAGAACTGTTAGCATGTTGGACAAAATGTCTTTACATACTGAGTTCAAGTTCCACTGAGGTTGACTATGCCTTTAAAATAAGTACCAGTCAAGTACTGAGGTTGATGTAATCAACTTACCCCTCTCCTCAGAAACTGTGAGACGTGTGCCAAACTGTGAAGCCATTTTTAGCAGAGAATGGAAAGGTGAATTGGTAGAGCGAAATACTGAATTCTTGACTTTTATCTTTTACTTGATTTAGTCATTAAACTACGGCCATGCTGGGGCATAGCCTTGAAGAGTTTTTAGTCGAATGAATTGAAACCCAATACTTGATTTTGTTAATCCTTGTACTTATTCTATCAGGCTCTTTTGCCAAACCTCTATGTTACGAGGATGTAAACACGACTTTAATTGTCAAGTGATGGTGCAGAGACAGACAGACAGACACACGCACACACATAGATATAAGTATATATTTATATAAGCTTTATATATATATATATATATATATATAGATAGATAGATATGAAAATATATATAAATATATTTATATATATTTTCAAATATATAGTGTGTGTGTTTTTATTGGCTAAACTGGCAACATGACCATCCCCAAATACAACAATATCTGTTTCAACACACGAATTCACATCAAGAATCTTGCAAAATAAATATATATAGATATATATATATAACATCCACCCCTAGGGGTCAGCCACACTTAAGTGGCAATATACTACACTTTATCGTGCAGTTACTGTTAATACTTCATTTAGAGAATTAACATTGCTTGTTTTCACCTTTTCGATATCAGTGAAGAATTTCACTGGAAAAGAAGATATAAGATTGCCAGGTTTTTGTC
>NC_068990.1:9063720-9067839 GCF_001194135.2 Octopus bimaculoides
ATCATCATCATCATCATCATCGTTTAACGTCCGCTTTCCATGCTAGCATGGGTTGGACGATTTGACTGAGGACTGGTGAAACCGGATGGCAACACCAGGCTCCAGTCTGATTTGGCAGAGTTTCTACAGCTGGATGCCCTTCCTAACGCCAACCGCCATATATATATATATGCACATGCACACACAAACAACCAGCTTCTTTCAGTTTCTGTGTACCAAATCCACTCACAAGGCTTTAGTCGACCAGAATCTATAGTAGAAGACGCACTCTCAAGGTGCCAAGCAGTGGGGCTGAACTTGAAACCATGTGGTTGGGAAGCAAGCTTCTTTCCACACTGAATTCAAATCTTGCAATGCTTGTCTTTGCCTTTTATTTATTCATTTATTTATTTTTTTGTTTCTGTATTAATATAATAAGTACCAACCAAGTACTATGGTTGATGTAATCAAGTGCATATTCTTTTCTACTCTAGGTAACAAGGCCCAAAATAGATCGACCCCAGTGCACAACTGGCACTTAATTTATCGACCTTGAAAGGATGAAAGGCAAAGGCAACCTCAGCAGAATTTGAACTCAGATTGTAAAGACAGACGAAATACCGCTAAGCATTTCACCCAGCATGCTAACATTTCTGCCAACTCAAGTACATATTTCTCCAAAAATGTGTGACCTTGTACCCCTGTTAGATATTTTAATAGCTTATTCCTGCCATCCTCATTTTTCACCATTTTCAAATGACTTATATTCTTTTTCTCTTACCACAGTGTTCTGGATTTGAGATGACTGGATATACATCATATTTGAACTGCACAAGACAATTTTCCAATGCGTATATCAGAAATATACAAAGTAACGACAAGATATCAGTAAGAACCTATAAATGAATGTTTCTTTTGAATTTCAAAATTTTACCTGTCCATTCATTTAACGTCTATTTTTCCATGCAAGTAATTGGTTGGACAGGAACTTGTTCGACAAAGCATTTTATGGCCTTAACACTTTTGGTACCAACCTGCCTGAAACCGTCTCTAGCTCAGGAGTACATATATCTTATTTTCAAAAGTTCTGAATTAAAATCTTCTACCAAACCTTAGTCACAATTTATGTTCCTGACACTCACTTAATTATAACTAAGTTATTTTACTAATAAGTACTTGAAAGAAACACAGAGCATCTCAACAGAAATATGGTAACAAAAGGGTTAATACCCTCCCTGTAACCAACCCATACCTGTTTTTCCAACATATTAAACAAATAATCAAATAGTTAATTAGATATTTAAGTGATGACTAACAATAAGGAAGTGATATTAAACCAGTGTGTGTTGATTATTGTTCCCATAATAATGACCCTCACAAGACAAGATTTTTTTTTTCTATTCAATTCCCTTTTTGAAAGCACGGAATGACTTCTTGTAATGTGAAAAGAAATGTAAACATCATATCACCATTTTGCTGAGATGGTGATATGCAAGGCTCTGGAATGTGATCTTACATACATGTGCCAGACACACACACACACACATATATATATATATATTTTTTTTTTTTCTCTCCTTGTTTCTTTCTGTGGAAGAGTGTAGGCTCAAAACGTTAAAGACTTTTTCAATTCCTGAGCGTTATACTTATACATCTATTTGTTTTCTACACCACCTGTCTTCGTCTGTTGTTTTTTTGTGAATTCTCCCTATATATATATTTGTATATATATGATTTGAGTTGATTTGATTTGATCTAGTTTCAGCTCATGAGCTGTGGCCATGTAGGGACACTACAATTTGGTGTTGCTACATAGTTTTCACTAATTCTTTTTAGAAATTGACATGTGATGCATGAGTGAGTTTGATGCCACTGCCCACATCTGCACCTCCTGCTGTGAAGTTGGTTCATCGGAGACACTTGACAGTAATAGGTCCAGTTTCATTTTAATGGCACCTAAATCCACCCAATGCAGATCTCTCAAGTCCTTCTGGAGGATATTGAAGAGCTGTAGTCCCCTGAAGCCCAGACTGTTGCAGTATCTTGTCCTATATCTTGATGGCAAATTTGGAGTCCTTGGCACTATGCAGTGGTGCCCTGTTCTAGTATTTGTGTAAGTCTTAATGCCAAAGTTTGGGTCAAGACCGCCAGGATTTTCCAGATGTATGTTTATGGCATATCTTTCTCGCCTACACTTTAAGGAATAGAGTCTGACATTGCACATCCAGTGGAAAATACCAGCTTCTAGATTTTGCATGTCCTCTAACTATACTGGTAACTGCATAGAAGTTATAGCAATTTTATTCAGAAGTTAGATCTTCTTGAAGAAACTTGCAATAGTCTTTAGAATGACATTTAAAAAAATCAACTCTAAAGTGATAATGACTAGAATCAAATAACATGTAACTCATATACAAATATATGTCAGATATTCATGTTAATGTAATTAAATTAATTGCAGGGAATAATGTTACTGCAGCTATTGGTAGGCAGGCAGATTTAGGATAGAAATTCATTTAGCTTTAGTTTAGGATGACATAAGAAAATGAGAGAAAAATATAAATTGTTGCAGCAGTCATTAAGGAATAATTGTTTTAGTTGTTGAGTCCTAATCAACTCTGCTTGAGCAGATATGTGATATGATTTGAGATAGCTGATATTCCATCAAAAATTTCAATGATCAACATTCTAAATATGACCTCTCCATCGTTATTATCAGTTATGCTCTCCTAATATTTAGGATTCCGAGCAGGTGATTTAATAATGTAGTTCCTAATAAATGTCTCTGTGCAACAATGAAGCTCATTGATTATGCAATTTAGGCTGACACATTGACATTAGCAATCTTTGATCTTTCTAACACACTCAACCAGCTCCAACTAGCTGTAAAAGTATGTTTAGTGAGAAGGTACAGTATGGTATTGTAAATAGCAATGTAATTTATTGTTTCATGAACTTGCAGTGCTGTGCTCAAATCCTCCCAGTGGTACAATATGTAATAAATGTACTGTATGTGATGAAGACATGTGCCTGAACCATTTATGGCCATTATAAATCAGTGACTTTTCTGCACAATAATTCAAACTCTCTAGTAAAATATGTTAATGTGTTTTGTTCAGTGACAGAAAAATAACATTAATTAATTCAGTAACTAATAATATTTTAACCAGTTCAGTAAAGTAGGAGAGACAATTTCGCCTAAAACATTGTATCACTTCCATCTATACTCCAAGATGAAAATGCAGCTCAAGGGTCACTGTTTTAACACTGTTGTCGAGATCAAGAGCGAACTGCAGAAAGTCCTCAACTCGCTTACAGAAAATGACTTCCAGGCCAGATTCCAAAAGTGACAGGAATGCTGAGACTGGAGTATCGCTGTGCAAGGTGACTATTCTGAAGGAGATGATGTATAAATAGATTATTTTTTATTAAATATAACTAGTCCCAGGACTTTTTGATACCACCTCGTACTTTTAGATGTAAACAGAAAAGAAATATCATTTTTAGGGACCCAAACAATGTCTCATTGTTTTGAAGGTTTTTTTTAAATATCTTTTGTATTGCTTCATAAATTGACAGGTGGTTGATGAAAACTTCAGTGGAGTGAAAGTTAGAATTTACTATCCAGCTGGAGTGAGTGAGAAAGACAAGACAAAATTATTACCTGGAATTTTGTATTTTCATCCTGGTGGATGGACCTTTGGCAGAATGGGTAAGTTAGAATGAAAGTTTTAGTTTTTAATTTATGTTTTAAGGAATGTATGAACATCATTTAATGTCTAATTTCCATGCTAGCATGGGTTGGACGATTTGACAGGAACTGGTATGGCCAGGGCCACACCAGGCTCCATTATCTGTTCTGGTATGGTTTCTACGACTGGATGCTCTTCTTAATGCCAACCACTTTACAGAGTGTACTGGGTGCTTTTTATATAGCACCGGTACCAGTGGATGATAAAACATATATTCATGCCTTTTGTAAGAATTAAAGAACCAAATAACTTTACTCTTTCACTGCTTTTTTTGGCATTTTGACTGTGGATCCAGTTTAGATGTTAGTTTGTTGGATGTTCATGTCCAGCTTCATGAAAATAAATGCCCTTAACCCTTTCGTTACTAACCCGGCCGTAGCCGGGCGAA
>NC_068990.1:9068117-9074004 GCF_001194135.2 Octopus bimaculoides
GAGGAAACAGGGTCTACCCATAGTCTTTCTCAGGAAGCGAAACCTTTAGACTTCTTTTTCATGCTTGTTTGAAATGATTACTGCGGAAACAAATCGTTACACAGAATGTAAACAAATCGGAAAAAAAGATAGCTTGCGGTTTCCTGCAACTGTAGATGAAATACGGGCATTTTTTGCCATAAATATTATTATGGGTATTAGACAGTTACCCAGAATAACAAATTACTGGAGCGATCAGGAACCTTTTGGCGATGAATATATTTCCAGTATTATGAACGAGTACGATTCGTGAAGCTGAACCAATATTTACATGTGAGAGACACTAGCAGTACACCCCCACCCAGTACGTGGAGAACTTTGAGACAAAAATCATGCAATAGAATTGATTAAGAACCCTTTCTTTAATTATGTTCCAAATATCACATTAATATGTTGATAAATAAAAAAGTTACAGGTGTTTAATGAGACTAGTCTAAATTCATGATTATTTTAGAATTTAATTGAAACTCATGACGGGTGTATTTTGGTCAGAAATATAGTAACGAAAGGGTTAAGTGGATTTCCATCAAAGTTCAGAGTTAATAGTTATAGCAGCTGTTTGATGTGATTGTGTGCACTTTTTATTTAAATCATAAGAAGAATGCAATCACTCTTGTTTATCTGTGCATGATTGGACATGCAATTGCAAAAGACTACAAGAAATTGATGTAAGCAAACAGGAGCTGTGGCTTTCAAAACCACAAGTGGACTTTGTTTTATTCATTATCAGACAATGCTTGTACTACAATAGGTACTTGTTTAGTTAATCAGATTGTGTAGTGAGTTGTTATCTGAGGAGCTGGCATACTAATATATTCACCAACTGTAGCACAGATAAAGAAAATGCATTAGGTTAGAAGAAATTACAGATAAATTGTATTGGACAAGTCATAAAAGTGCAAAAGTAATTTTATGCATGGAGAAAGTGTTTGCATCAGTAGTATATCATGAGAGTGTGGTGGAGAGTGTGTGTGTGTGTGTGTTAAAGAGAGAGAGAGAAGAAGAGAGTAAAAGAAAGAACAAAGTGATGTGACTTGATGAAACCTTTCAAACTCTATCTTCTGTATGACAATTGTTCCCAGCATTACTTAAATAGTTTTGACTTCTGAATTAGATGCCACCTTTACTTAAACTATCCATTTCTCATCCATTTGTCACACAAAATGTCTCTCTCTCTCTGCTTCTTGATTATTTTATAAAACATTGATCTAATCATTCTTCTAAAATTAGTAATACCATGCTTTTCATTCCATGGTTTCTTGACATATGATAAATACATGGTTACAAGCCTGTCTGTAGCCTCGTCTCTCTTTTCAAATCTCAGCTTTTATAATTTATTCAGTAATAAATTCATAAATTTTTAGATTTCATTTTTTTTTTCTATATTTTTTATATATAAATTTTACTGTATCCTTTAATAGGTGTTTCTCACAGTTTACTAGAGAGACTGACTCAGGAGACTGGCGCTGCATTCATTGATGTTGAGTGAGTAATTTCTAAAACATAAAGCCTTATTTTATATCTTTTTGATTAAGTAATTATTTAAATTTGCATTTTATTCTATATTAAACTGTTTCTCTCTCTCTCATTCTCTACTATAACTACTCTTTCCAATGGAAATCATCTTTTTTCTTTAGAAAACAGACAGTATAAGACATATGTGAACAGTGTGGTTTTATATTTATCTAGTAAAGAATTGCAAATCATCTGCTATGATATCCTCATCATTAAACATCTGTTTTCCATCCTGGCATGGGTTGGATGGTTTAACAGGAGCAGGTCAGCCAGTGATTCTTTGTTTTGACATGGTTTCTCCAGCTGGATGCACTTCCTAACACCAACCATTTTACAGAGTATGCTGGATGTTTTTTACATGCTACCAGCATGGGTGCTTTTATGTGGCACTAGCACAGGTGCAAATGAAGTGTACAATGCACCAGCATGTGTGCATTTTACATGTGTGTAATTTGAACGGAAAACATTTGTTTGAGCAGTATAAATTTTAGGAAAGCCTCAGCGTACATACACATAATGTGATGGTGCAATAAAAGCCATTGACTGATAAACCCAAGAGTGATAACATCTATTCAGGTACAATGCATAGGTGCAACACACGTTGGGTGAAAGGACGTTGTGAGTTTATTGTAGAAGTTACTTGTGGTTAAAGTTGTGCTTTGTTTGATCATTTAATGTTTTGTTTTTTCTTTATTTTTTACACTAGCATGGGTTGGGTGAGTAGTTATTTAGGGCAAGATTTTACTATCAGATCTCGGAGTGGTTGGCGTTAGGAAGGGCATCCAGCTGTAGAAACTCTGCCAAATCAGATTGGAGCCTGGTGTAGCCATCTGGTTTCACCAGTCCTCAGTCAAATCGTCCAACCCATGCTAGCATGGAAAGCAGACGTTAAATGATGATGATGATGATCCTTTTCTGTCATCAATCTTTTACCTGTTTTTCAAGTTAAAGATTTTTTTTTAATTAAGAGATCCTTGAAAGCGCTGAGTGATTGGTTATAATGTCAGTATTTTACTCAAGCCAATGACAAGCATGGAATATCTACATTCATGCACATTTACACACACTCACATACATATGTACACACACACACACACACACACACACACACACACACACACACACACACACATTTAGGATGGACTGCTTTCAGTTTCTATCTGCCATATTTAGTCACAAGGCATAGGAAAAGACACTTGCCAAAGGTGTGCAGTATGTCGGGTAAGTGCCTTCTACATGTGGGATCGAACCTAAAACCACACGGGTATACTTGTACTTATATGATTATGTCTTAAAAAACAAAACAGACTGGATACTGTCAGTGTGAATATCTTTTATTACAAGCATTCTTGTGTTCGTTATAGACCTGAGCTAAACAATAACTGATTTGTTTTTGATGAGTGGTCAGCAATGACAATGAGTATCCAACGGTGAAATCATAACAAGAAAAAAATAGATTGAAATTTATTTATGAAAGAAAATAAAACCAAAAATATTGTAGAAATTAACTAAAAATAAAGTAAATGTAAACCTTTCTGTTATAAATGTTGATTTTAGTTATCAATTTTAATGTAATTTAGTTACCGACTGGCACCAGAACACATTTTCCCAGTTCCTTTCGATGACTGTCTAACAGCAACTGTACATATCTTGCGGAATGGTAGGGTGTATGGAATTGATAGTTCGCGTATAGCTGTTTCAGGTGAGTAAGCTTTTCTCAGTTGTTGAAAACAAAATCAACTTTATTTTCATGTTGGAAAACATCAACATTCATGTTATTGTTTTAGTCAGCTGTGAGCATTACAATATTTAATTTCATTACTGTATTCAAAGTTCTGATTTTTGTTGGAGTTAATGTGACCTAGAATTTCACCCAGAATTATTTCAGTTGTCTTCTCTGGTATGGAAATTGATCTAACACAATTGAGTCCAAATGCGCACGCTCATACATGTGCACATGTACACATATGTACAAAGAAATTGTCATTATCATGATCAGTCGATGAATTAAGTACCAGTTATGCGCTGGGGTTGATATAATCGGCTGGTCCCCTTCCCTAAAAATTTCAAGGCTTTGTGCCTAGAGCAGAAATAATTATCATAATAAGTGTATAATACTGTGGTGGAAATGCTAGAGAGATGGATAAAATACCTTGCAGTATTTCATAATTTTGTGTCACATTTTATGTTGTAATCCTACAAAGACTGCCCACACCTTTTTCTCCACCAGAGTTTATGAAATAAGTACCAGTCATACATTGAAGTTGATTCAATCAACTACATTTTTTCTTACAAATGGAAAGTCTTGTGCCTATGATAATAATTATCATTTTATGAATTTTTTTTCTTGAAAATAATGTCATGCTTTCTTCTATATATCTTATAATCTAACTAACGGCATGATATTAAGTGCATTGTGGCCTTACATGATCAATATTACTGCATGAAATATAATACATACACTCTAGTGAAAATTAGCTTTTATTTGCAGGAGAATCACTTGGTCATTAGAAATTATGTTGCTAAATGTGACCATCTCACATCTGTGCATTACTACCAACACTTCTGTTAGTTACAAGAATTGAATGGACACAGCTACTGCACTGAATACACTTAAACACTGACTTGGTCAAGCATCATCTTTAATCTGATATACATTATCTATTATTGCTTGTTTATTCATTCAATTAATTATCTTCCTACACGGCAAACAACACTTGTGGCACAATATTGGTGAAGTTGATAGGTAAAAAGAAGTAAGATCAAAAATAGTAACTTGGTAATCTTATATGCTGCATGGGTTTTGGTTGTGGGAAAATACTTGAACTTAAAACTACAAGCAAGCAACCCATTCAATTTTTATGTGAGTTACTTGCTTCTAACAATCATTTCTACTGGTTAGTGGAGGTATGGGTTAGGATTAGGGTTTTGGCTCTGTGGTAAGTAGCTTGCTTACCAACCACATGGTTTCGGGTTCAGTCCCATTGTGTGGCACCTTGGGCAAGTGTCTTCTGCTGTAGCCTCAGGCCGACCAAAGCCTTGTGAGTGGATTTGGTAGATGGAAACTGAAAGAAGCCTGTCGTATATATGTATATATATATATATATATATATATATGCGTGTGTGTGTGTGTGTGTGTTTGTCCCCCCCCCCCAACATCGCTTGACAACCGATGGTGGTGTGTTTACGTCCCCGTAACTTAGCAGTTCGGCAAAAGAGACCGATAAAATAAGTATTAGGCTTACAAAGAATTAGTCTTGAAATATAAAGGGGGTCCGCAAGTCAAAAAGTTTGAAAACCCCTGGTCTAAACAATGAAGATGAGAGGAGTAAATGGTTTAGATTAATGAAGCAGTGAAACAGAAAACAAATGCCTTAGAAAGAAATTATGTTTGTACACTCTGTAATGTCTGATAGAAAATTTTAAAGAAGACTTGGCTTTCATGACTTGCTTGACAATGCAGGCTAACGAAATGGTTAGAATTAGCATTGAACTCTGTGAGGTACTTGATATATAAGTGTCTTCCAAGGCTCTGATGTTGTTCTGTTTGTTTTAGTCTTAAAATGACAAGATTTCCACAGAATGTTGGTTTTTACCAACAACTTGGTTCTCATTGCAGAAACTACTGAATGGCTTCTGTCAATCAACAATGATCTAAAACTTGTCAAAGTTTTATATACTTTAAATCCAATATACCATCCATTCCAAATAGGAGCTGCAGTTCTTATCAGACAACCATTACATCTATCAACAGAAGATATTTGTCAGATTTCCATTACATGAATACCAAAATACAGATGTTACTTTTTTTCCTTATCTTCTCATAAATTCCAATTTCAATATTGTCTTTCTTTCACATACAACTCATCATTTCAAGAGTGCTCTCCTGAAAAACTTATATTCTTAATGTTGTCAGAACTCTAGATCTAAGAGATATTTAAGTTGTGTACAATTGTTTGCAATATATATTGTCGGAATATATTTGCCTATGTAATTCACTCATTCATTTTACATTGATCTTTTTTTCCATGCTTGCATGTGTTAAACTGACACATATTATAGAGACATTATTTCTCAGCTTAATGCTCTTTCTGTCATTAACCCTTGCCTGATTTTCGAGTAAGGGTGTTTTCATTCCATTTGTGTATGAAAAGTATTGAGCTACCAAATGATTTATTGATTGGGAAATGTCAACAGACATCACCATTCACAGCTCAGCAATTTTCATGAAAGGCACAGAATATTATCATTCACGCAAAGACACATGCATATATATATATATATGTATATATATATATGTTTATATATATATGTATATATATATATATATATA
>NC_068990.1:9074299-9078868 GCF_001194135.2 Octopus bimaculoides
GCTTGAAGCAGTCCTGAATCTCTTGCGAAATGATGCTTTTAACACCTCTGTTGTTTTTTTTTCTTCACTTCTTCCACATCTGCAAAACGTTTTCCTCTAAGGACTCTTTTCATTTGGGGGAAACAAAAAAATGTTACAGGGTGCATGATCGGATGAATAGGGTGAGTGGGTAAGTGGAGTCGTGCCATTTTTGGTCAGAAACTGTTTCACACTCAAGGCAGTGTGCACAGGAACATTGTCGTGATGAAACCATCACTCTCCACTTTGCCACAGGTCAGAGTGTTTTCATCTCACCACGTCTTGCAAACGCTTCAGAACTGCCAAGTAAAATAGCTGGTTAACAGTTTGACCAAGAGGGACAAATTCTATGTAGACAATTCCTTTCACATCGATGAAACAAACCAGTATCGCCTTGACATGCTTTTTGGGGGCATGGTGACATTGAATGCTTCCTTTGACATCATTCAATGACACCAGTCAGTAGACTTATGCCTGAGGGTCACATCAAGTGGCTTCTAGTGGCAGAAGCCTGAACTACAATGGGCTTGTCTCACAGAAAACGTTTCCGGTTATTTTGTGGTACCCCCCTCGTATTGATAGATAGTCATGGATCAACTTCTACGCAGATTAATCTTTTACTTTATTGAACCTCTAATGATCTCAGTCTGATAATCAGTTCAAAGATAAGCAATATTGATAACAAATCCCAGCATTACAGTAACAATCAAGCTTCCTTCCAAAGATGTATATCTTGCTCAAGTAACATAGGTATTGATCATTTTCAATAATGCATTCTGCATATGAGATCATTCCACTGAAAAGAAATCGCATCTCAGCAGGCAAAGCTTGTTTACCTAAAATAGCAATACTAGTAGGGGTAAGTCTAAGTCAAACATGAAACACTTAGAATAAATTAATAGGAATTAATTCATCTGCAAAGACATTAAGTTTCAAAAGTTAAATGGCAAAAGCAAGAAAAAGGAAAGAAACTGCAGTTAATGTAAGAACAGGCATTGCTCAGACAGCAGCAAGTGTCTCCAGATATATCCTCCATATGAAGAATTGTCACAATCAAATTAGTTTAATTTCATCATCATTAGTGTTAGGAAGGGCCTCCAGCCATAGAAACCAAGCCAAAACAAACTATGGAACCTGGTGTGGCCCCTGGCCTTGCCAATTCCTGTCAAGTCGTCCAACCCATGCCAACATAGAAAACAGACATTAAATATCGATGATGCAGAGGATGAGGATCATCATCATCATCATTTTATTGTCCACTTTTCCATGTTCACGTGGGTTGGATGGAATTTGCTGAAGATACCCTTCCTATCACTAATCCTCACCTCTTTCCAAGCAAGGTAATATTTCCCCCAAGACCAAACATGTTTTCACAGAAAATTGGAGATAATGGACTGCTTATATGACATTCATGCAACATCAAGGCAAGGGCACACATACGCACACACACAAAACAGGCTTCTTTCAGTTTCTAACGAATCCCACAAAACTTAGATCATCCCAGGGCTATAGTAAAAGACACTTGCCCAAGGTGCCACACAGGGGAGAAAACTTGTCAATCACATTACCATGTCTATACCTTATATATAGTCATTGAAGTATAACTCTAGAGAATGCACCAAGTCTATTATTATTCTGGGGAGTCTAACTCTGTTTGTGTCCTTGAGCTCAGTGCTGTTAGTTGGTTCAAACTCATTTATGATTGTCGTTAAACCAGGTAACAATATTTTTCTCAAGCTGTTTCCTTTTTATGTTTTATTCTTATGCCATTTCAGGTGAAAGTGCTGGAGGGAACTTAGCTGCTGCTGTTGCACTTCGACTAGCATCCGAAACTACACTTCCTCGTATTAAGAGTCAAATTCTTTTAAGTCCTTTGCTTCAAGCTTTTGATTTGTCCCTTCCTTCTTATTCTATGCAAAATTTGAGTATTAACTTAATGGACAGAAAATGGATAGCTTCTTATTGGTTGCTTTATGGTGAAGGAAATACTGAAAACCTTGATAGTCTTTTAAATGGTAACCACATAAGCCCATCGTTAAAATCTTCAGAGTATGCAAAGTCCGTTTCAATGGACTTACTTCCAGAAGAATTGCGTAATCAGCCCCGTGTCAGTGTCAACACAACAAAATATGATGAGAAATTTGCTATTCCATTTGAAAGACTTTTGCTTAACCCTTATTTTTGCCCCTTGTTTGGAAGAAATCTTAAAAATTCTCCCCCTGTGTATATGATATCATGTACATTTGATGTTGTACGTGATGAAAATTTCTTATATGTACGCAAACTAAAAGATGCTGGTGTGGAAGTCCAACATGACCATTATGAAGGTGCTGTTCATGGCTTACCAACAATTGAATATTTTGATATAAGTGACACAGTCATAAAGAAGCTTTCAGAGTATATTCAAAACACTATATAGTGCTTACCTTGTTCCCATTTTGAAATTTACCAAAATATTCCCTCCCACCTCTGCCACTAATTTCTACCAATTTTATGTGGTTTATTTATTTGGTTTTGCATATTTTCTTTTTGGTTTAATATATAATGAAGATAACTTTATTATTTTTTTGTCTTTACCATTTTATAATCCTTGATGACTAGTGTGGTGGTTTATAACAACCTAACAACATTCATTCATAATCCTTAGTCAAATCAAGAACAGTTATGGCATCAAGAAATATTATTTTCAATTCCATACCATTTACCTCTTTTCTATATTTCATCACTACTGTTTCTCTTCTTCTAATCTTCCTAATCCGTTTTACTCAGATCTCTAGAACTCTATTTCTATGCCCATGTTTGCCCCAATCCCCAGCAACTCAGATTCTTAGAACACATTTACCAACATTTTGTTTATTGTTCTTGTGTTCTTAGGACTTAAGTTCTCAAGCAAGAATCAGTTTGCAGCAGAAGCCTTCTTTTGTTTCTCTTACATCACTAATCTCTTTGTAAAAGGTGAATCATTACAATATTTTCATTTTCTTTTCTTTTTTTTTTTTTACCGAAAATTCCAAGCTTCTTAGTTAGCACCAAATACAAATAACGCTGCACATATCAAGAAAATAGCTACACACAACTAAATCTTTCTTCCTTGCAAATAACAAACATAAAACAAACATACTCATTTATAAATGTTGGACTTCACATTCTATAGCAACCTTTTGTGAAAACTAGAAAATATTTCACAAAGGCTGGCTTTTGCTTTTTCGGAGTTAGAACTAACAACTGCTAGTTACATACAGAGAACAAATACATCATCTACTAAAATACAGTCGACAAACCTTTTACAGTACAATAAACATAGGTACATATATAATAAATCTTTGACTGTATTGAATGAAAGAGTTAAAAAAGTAACAATATCTGCCTCATAAACAAAACTTTTCCCTTCAAAACACATCGCTCCTAGTAACCCTCTCCTGCTCAAGTTTTCTCTTTTATGTTTAACCTTCTTGATACCAACCTGTCTGAGACCGCCCTTAGATTTATGATACAAATTCTATTTTAAAATGATCTAAATTAAAACCTGCCATCAAAATTTCACATTAGTTTATGTCCTAAATACCAGCTTAATAATGACAAAGTTGTTTCAATAAGTTTTTCATTGTGGAGGCGCAATGGTCCAGTGGTTAGGGCAGCGGACTCGCGGTCATAGGATCGCGGTTTCGATTCCCAGATCGGGCGTTGTGAGTGTTTATTGAGCGAAAACACCTAAAGCTCCACAAGGCTCCGGCAGGGGATGGTGGCGAGCCCTGATGTACTCTTTCACCACAACTTTCTCTCACTCTTACTTCCTGTTTCTGTTGTTCTTGTAATTCAAAGGGTCAGCCTTGTCACACTGTGTCACGCTGAATATCCCCAAGAACTACGTTAAGGGTACACGTGTCTGTGGAGTGCTCAGCCACTTGCACGCTAATTTCACGAGCAGGCTGTTCTGTTGATCGGATCAACTGAAACCCTCGACGTCGTATGCGACGGAGTGCCAACAACAAGTTTTTCATTATTCTATAACTTAGCTGAAACAAAAGCACTTATATTTAAGTATCATTATGGTAACAAAATGGCTAAGTTGCATGAGGTTTTGGTAAATACTAACTAATTTCTGTGCTCTAATTCAAGCATCCATCTTGCTTTTTCATCATCCTTGATGACTTCAATATTCACAACTCCTCTTGACTCTCTCAATCCACACACTCTGGCATAGAGACTGAAGTTTGCACCATCATGAAGTTTCTTTACCTACCTCTGTCTTATACACTGCTTCTCCAAACATTTCAATTTTTTTCTTCCAAACCCAGACTTTTGTTGGATTTAATCTGATACAGTTTCAAAACACATTTGAGAAACACTGAGTTGTTGTTCAGTCCTGATCAAGCAGACCTATGGCCAAAGTGTGCCACTATGACCGTCCCATTTTATTGCTGTGGTTAGAGAAGAATTTTGCTGCTACTTCTAACATGTCGAAGCTCTCTTGTAACTCACGAAATCATTGGGTTATTTTTTATACCAGTATTTATATATATATATATATATATATATATATATATATAT
>NC_068990.1:9079441-9109485 GCF_001194135.2 Octopus bimaculoides
AAAGCATGTGATTTTTAAAAAAACTTTTGATTTTATTGCTTGTATTTCATTAACCTTACTATTTAATTCCATTTTGCCATCTTCTTTCTATCTAATAATGCATAACAAAAAATAAATTGTAAATAAAACATCTAAAAATGAAATGATTTTGTGTATTAATTATGATAAGAAAAATAATTGATTCTGCATTAAATCTGTTATGAAATATATTTTTTTTCTTCCTGTTTAACTTCATTTTGATGTATTTAGCAGAAGATTTTTTTTTTCTTTTTCTTTTTTTTTTTTAATTTTTTACAAAATTACTTGTCCTAAAATGCATATTAATGTACAAGGGTTGGCTGAAAAGTTCATAGGCTGACTGAGACGCTCTAATAAAATGTGACCAAATGAGGTTTAGGTTTATTTTCAACATGTCCCCCTTGCAGTCCACACAATACTTCCATCAGTGTTGCAGTGCTTGGATCTCATTGGTAAAGAAGCTTTCATCCTGTTAGTTAAAAAGGATAAGGTGTGAGGGTGGAAGAAAGCAAGTTGCAGTCAGAATTACAGGACAAGTGTTTTTTCATGTTGAGGAACAGATGATAGTCAGATGGGGCCAAATCAGAACAGAGTGGATGATCAACCAGTTGTCAGTTTTCCTAGGTATTTGGTCTTAATAGCCCTTTGTAACTGCCCTAAGAAGTTGGCATAATGCTCTCCATTGATGGTGTGGCTTTGTGAAAATAGTCAATAAATGGAATGCTTTTTGCATTCAAAACCTGTGGCCATTATTTTCACTGCAGATGATACAACCATGACCATCTTTGGGGCAGGTGCAGAGGGATGTTTTCACTGCTTGGATTGTCTCTTTGTCTCTGGATCAAAGTGATGTGGCCAACACTCATTTGGACTTAGGAGATGTTCAAGGAAACCAGCTGGATCTGGCTCAAGCAATATCAGATTTTGGCATGATCTGAGCAGCCTTTTGTGCTTTTGATCAAGTGTCAGAAGTCATGGCACCCACTGAGCAGAAACCTTCATTATGCCAAGTTCATTGTGCCAATTATTCCCAAGTCTCTCACAGCATATGCTAATAGCATTGACTATTTGATTTATTGTCAATGTTTTCCTTAGTGGTGGCAGTTGCAGGTCATCTTCAAGACTCCCCCTTCCCTTCTTAAATTCAGCTACCCACTTTTGCACTATTGATAAAACTGGAGCATTATTCCCTAATATAGCAAGCATATCAGCATGAATGCCCTTGGAAGCTAAACTGTTTTTCTGTAGGTACTTGATAACACTTCGATGCCAAATTTTGTACATTTTCAAGAGAAGTTGCTACTAGTTACTTTTGAAGTCTTTGAACAGTGACATATCAGTTCACTTGGAAAGAAACAATGCAGTTGTTAACAAGGAGAGTTGAAATTGATGCGTGCAAGATTTCAAAGCTCAAGCATCACTCCTTAATAGTCAGCTTATGAACTTTTCAACTCATCCTCATATAGCCAATAATAAACAATACAATTATTTAGCTTCTGCTGTTATGTATAATCTAATACACATTGTCAAATGTATATAAATGTCTTTTTTTTTTATGTCTCTATTGACAATTTAAAAAATGACATTCTTTTACATTTGTCTACTTGTATTACATTACACAGCACGAGGATACCTAAAAATCTGTATTGTTTATCATTACTTATACCTTTCTACATATTTCAGAGTGTGCAACATAAATTGTTAAGTTCATCCTTAATGGATTAAACATTTTTTTGTCCTTAAAGGGAGGATTTTGTTTTAGGTTCCAATTCTTAGGCCAAGCAGCCTGCTGGTTAATATGAAGGTTCCAGTGTTTTATAATATTTATTTCTTCTTCATAATTTTTGCTCAATCACAGCTGCCTGTGACTGCCCAGTAACAAGTGTATGTTCACAAAGAAAATAACAAAACACATCATTAATTGGTTAAACTCTGAACTTGAGCATGGACATTTCTAAAGCACTTTATAACAACAAAATACATGCATGGTTTATGTTCTTCTATTTGCATAGTGGTAAGTACTTTAAAACAAAAGGAAAATTCCAGCAACAAGCATCTATAATTTGATTCCAGCCATTAACTACACCTATTCTTCTCTTCACATTATCACTAATATCTTTGGGAAAGGCATGAACATCACAGCATTTTTCCCCCCTTTGCATACTTTAGGAAAAGCATAACAGGAAATAAGTAATTTTCTCCAATTCAAATGCTGTAATACAATAACAAGATTATATCTGGAAAAATTTGTTTCTTAAAAGTAAAATCATAAGGCACACATTGTACATAGCAATATTATCTTATCTAGCTATTATTTTTATTTCAGATGCTAGTTTTGTTTACTTCTGTTTTATTTGTTGGTTTTTCAGCATTTTCTCAATGTCAATCATTGTTTATATAAATGTCACTGAAACGAGTTTGTAGAATAATGAATGAATTTTTTTTTTAAAGGTAGAAACTTGTTCTAAGAATAGAATATTTGTTAGGAATATAACCTTAGATTATCCATCACTGAATCCTTTGGAGATCACATTCTTAAAGTATAGAACTAATGTACAAATGTCTTTACTCTCTGGTGTGGATTCACCATTTTGTGCATATTTATTTTTTTCTTATTGGTCTCTCTCTTTGTATGCCTACTCTTAGGTCAAATATATAGATATATTCTTTGATCAATGATTTAATTTGCAACTGGAACAATATAGATGTAAACAAGCCCCCATTTGTTTTCTTTTATTTTAATTGGTAAAAGTTACAAAGTGATTCAAGAGCCGAGAGCTTTGTGTGTTAGCACTAAACCTAGACCCACATACAAGTATGTGTGGGTTTTTTTGTTAATGATTTCAGAAACTTTGTAGAGGCGATCATCAGACTCTATTTACATAATAGGAAAGTTTTTTTTAAATTGCTGGGTTTTTAGTAAAACGAGGTGTAAAATTTGATAGCTAAATTTTATTCGTCTGCTCTTTATTTACAATAATCTAATAAGCAATATATTTATGGGGAATATTCAAGATGGAATTTATAGAACTAATATATGTAGGTTGGAACACAGCATAGTAGATTTTTTTACTTTTCTATGATTATTCTTCTATGCAATTCTTGTTCATGGTGATGGCAAATGCCATATAGCTTTATTTGAGTAAGCCCATATCCACATGTGAAAGCCCGATTTCCCTCTGAAATTTATATAATTCATCTAAAACCATATGATCCTTGTTTTCATTGTGTCACCTCTGGAAATTACTTTATTGGGCTTTCTATTGGTAGAAAAGAATTACATACTCAAGTCTTGTTATATTGAGGATATCAGCTTGTGGGCAATTACATAAGATCAGTGGTTCTCAGTCAAGGTCTATATGGCCCATGGGAGTCTGTATAAGATTTTGTTGTTAAAATTTATCTGCAATAAATCAGTTATATTTCTACAACAGACAAAATATTGTAACAATTTTTTTAAACATTGAATGGCTATGAGGGCCATCTGAGTAAAATAGGAATCAAAGGGCTCCATAGGTAAAACAAATGGTTGAGAAACACTATGCTGTATACATCTGAAATATTCTTGTGTATCATGAGAGTAATCAATATAGAGGTTGATAATTATTCTATACACAACTAAGTAAAAGTTTTAAAATGTTGGTGTTTTCAGCATCATCTTCCTTTAATATGTGTTTCTTATGCTGGCATGGGTTGGCTGGTTTAACAGGAACTAGTATGTCAGAAGACAGCCAAACTCTTCTGTTTGCTTTGGCATGGTTTCTATGGTTGGATGCCTTTCCTAACACCAACCATTAAAAGAATATACTGCAAAACCAGCTGGTGAAAGCATTATAATATAAAGTATACAGTAAATCATGTTCTACTTAGTAAGATTAAAAGTAATCAGTAGATATAAAACTAGATGGATACAGTAATGTTGATTATGAGTATTAATGAGAGAGTTGAGGGAAAATACCTCAATAGACTATTCCACATTTTTAATGCAAATATTGCAAGGTCTCACAAATTAATTGAAAAACTTTAACTTGCTATGCAATTAGTAGAAAATGAAAAACTCTCTTTAGTTGTGCTTAAAGGTTAAAAACAACTACAGTAAGAAGTATTACTTGAAAACTTTTAGGAACTATAGACATTGCAATGTAGTCATGTTTAATATATTATATAGTTTTACTGCAGAATCTAGATGTACTAAAAATTCTTGGCACAATGGTTTATGGTTAGGATTTCTGGCTCGTTAACTGTCATCACATTCCACTAAACTCACAGTTCAAACAAGTTATAGCTTACAGTTACATAAAAGATACTACATTACATATTGTTAGTTTGACAACTGTTAAAATTTCTGTTTGCATACAATATATGAGGGGGGTGCTAAAAAGTTCCTGGCTTTGAGTAAAAGAAAATACAAAGGAATCAGTTAAGTACGATTTTATTCGACGCATTCCCCTCTCTGATTCACGTACTTATTGCACTGATCCTTCAGTTTACCTAAGCCCTGTAAAAGAACTCAGAAGGTTGAGCCTCTAACCAGGCCTTTTGTGATACCCTTAAAGCCAGGAATTTTTCAGCACCTGCTTAGGAACTTGAATTGACCAATTTATATTTAAACATTCTTTTGATGGAATAAATATCTATAGTGTCTGAGAAGCAGAATGTTTCTCCCTTAGCTGTAATTAAGAGACCCTGTTTAGTCACCAAACTTTCTAATTCCATATGCTCCAAAGACACAAGGAAAAGTCATGGCTGAATCTTGCAGTGAGGTCATGTCACTATAAAGCAAACATTTTAAGTTGTACAGCTGACCATCAGCCAAAGTTATTGCAGTTGTATCCATTCTCCTTAAAAGGATCTGAAGGAAAGTGCATGTGAGAAAAAAGGAAGTGGTTTGAAGACGTACTTAAAGGAAGTTTGAAAAACTGAGCACCAGTGAATAACCAACACAAGTGGAGATGGACCTCAACAATACTACTTTGACCTGGTATGAATCAGATATCTCACCAATAAAGGCAAACATAGAAAGCAGCACAAAGTGACCAACACTGCATCTCTTCTCCCACGAGACACCATGGCTGGTCTGCTATTAAACTTGTGGGTCCTGCATTAGCCTACATAGTCAAAAGCAGGTTCATTGAAATTAAAGGTAGCGACTGTCATTTTCAACTGAAGAATTGCTAACGAAAATTGATCAGAGGTTTATAAACCTAATTGAGTGTTGTGAGATGTAAATCTGTGTGAACATACTTGATCCAATCAATAAAGAATCCATCATCCCATTAGTGTTTCTCATAACAGTGAGACTAATATTGGAGTGGTAGACATTTGTTAGCCAACAATAAACTCTCTGTCATTTTGGAATGTTACTGAAATCAAAGCCTTGTGAATAGATTTGGTAGATGGAAACTGAAAGAAGCCCATCGTATATATGTATGTTTGTCCCCACAACATCGCTTGACAACCGATGGTGATGTGTTTACGTCCCTGTAACTTAGTGGTTCGGCAAAAGAGACCGATAGAATAAGTACTAGGCATCCAAAGAATAAGTCTTGGGGTTGATTTGCTCGACTAAAGGCAGTGCTCCAGTATTGCCGCAGTCAAATGACTGAAACAAGTAAAAGAGTATCGTTCAATGCAGCAAGCTGGCTGAATTGTTAGCATGCCAAGCAAAAAATTAGCATTATTTCGTCTGCTTTTACATTCTGAGTTCAAATTCCACCAAGGTTGACTTTGCCTTTCATCCTTCCAGAGTAGATAAAATCAGTGCCTGTTGAGCACTGGGGGTTGATGTAATTGATTTACTCAGTCCCATGAAATTGCTGGCCCTGTACCAAAATTTAAAACCAATATATGGGGATTTCAAGCTAGAAGCATCATGTGTCCCTCTTTAAGAGTTTTTGTATTGACTCTTTTTGTCACAGTTTTAAGAGCGGATATGCATATATTTCTGAATAACTGCAAGGTTTCCTTGTGAAAGATATAAATACTGTGCTCGTTTGCAAATGATTAAGCTTCTGAAAGAGCTAATTCTATCTCTGCTCCAGAATTCTCAACTTTTTATAACTACTCATCACTGCCATGTATCTCTTATACAGCTAGACACCTGCTCCTGTATCCCTGTTGTTTGGCCTCACAGTACCTAGCACAAAGTCAACTTTATCAATACTGCAGTGATTTTTCAATCACCATTTTCCTGTATCCATAGCAATTCTGTCTTAGTATGCAGTTGGCCATGGGTACATGTTACTTTCAAAAAACCCAAAGAGACAGAAATGTGGATTCAGCATTCTCATCACCCCTGCTTAATGATTTTCGTCTGCTACTGATGTGTTTGTATTTTTAAACAGAGAACGTCCATAAGTGACATTGTCTCCTGACGAATACCACAGTTAATTTGCCTTTTGTGCTGTATTTTCATCAAGTATGATACACTGATAGCTGTTTTAATCTTATACCAATTCTGTTGTACATAACGGATTTTTATTCAGCCAGACAGCAAGTTGCAACACCAGTAATTTTTCAATTCTTGTTTCCCTACATAAGTATATAAGTATGTTGCACAAATGGCTGTATGTGTTTGTTTACTGTAAGGTACATTAATTTACCAGTTCTGTTTACATTACAAGCCAGAGATCGCCTATTTTCCTTTAATGACCTTTGATAACTGATTTATCAGTGTTTTTTCAACTGCTAAATTCTTGTTTTTTTTATTTTTATTTACTGATAAATTTTCCATTTGAAGATGGTAGCGTTGCTATTACCCACTTGCAGGAAGTAAATAAAATCGAGAAATTCGATGTAAAAAAAATAATAATTGTCTGATGGAATTAAAGAACACTAATAAATCACTAAAACATTTTCAACGTCAAAGTATTAAAATTTTGACAAAATATCCACCACTCGATGGAATTCACAAGATTAAGCGATCTGAACATAGTGTGTTGATTATTTGTCCTGGCTTAAATACAAGGTGATAACTTTTGCAGTACATATGCATATATATATATAAATATATATATCAAAATTAGCAACAGGATATCAAGAAGTGATGCAGCACAACCGTTTCAAGCAACTCCATTTAATTGAATAATGCAATTATTACATCAATTTAAATGCAGGGCTATCCTCAGCTGCATAGATAAATAAATAGAATTTTTAATCAGTCGGACACATTAATATAATTTTACTCGAATGCTTTAACTGAACAAGAAGATGGAAGAAATCGATGTTGCCACTAATGTAGCTAAGAATATACTACACTTCCAAGAAATGTATGAAGTTTGTTGGGGTCATAGCTTGTGAAGGATTGTGGTTCATTTTTAATTTATTAGTCTTTTTATCAACTACTAAATCTAATGATTACATTGTTCAATCAAAGGAAGTCGCTTGAAACGGTCGTACTGCATCACTTCTTGATATCCTGTTGCTTATTTTGGAGTTGTACGGATAATAGCGCACTGATTTGGTGTTTCAACTTAAGTACCTAATTCAACAGAATCTCAATTATTTCTTATTTATAAATATATATATATATATAGAGAGAGAGAGAGAGATACACACACAAAGCTTCAGCAGTAAATGAATCGAACCAGACTCACGTAGTTGTGTAACAAACGTAACCACATAACCCTTACCTACACCTTTTATGTTCTGAATTCAAATACAAGCTGAGGTAGATAAAATAATTACAAGTCAAGTACTGAGGTCAATCTAACCGACTGTATCTGTCCTCGAAATTCATTGTATTGTACATAACCTAAAAATTGACGGCAGGCATCAAAGGGAATGTCTTAGTTTCCACGTGAAAATACAGAGAGATTTCGAGGTTTTTTTTTTTTTTTTTTTTTTTTTTAGATTACGGTCTCACATAAATGTCTAGAAGCTTCTCCCTAAGTTTCAATCCGGAATTTCAACTTCAGGGTTCGTTTTGGTAGTGGCTAAATATTATGTCAATATGATCCACGTTATATTAGATAATCTGTGCCTGCCTCTCTCTCTCTCTCTCTCTCTCTTCAAATCGAAGAAAGGAGATTATGCTGTCATCACCATCTTCATGATTACAAACTACAATTTCGTGAACTCACAGGATACAACTATTTGCCTTTTATACACACACATGCACGTACGAACACACACAGACACAATAACAACAACAACAACAGCCCTTTCAAGAAAATGGACGTTTCAATCTTTTGCTGTGTAAACCTACTGAGCCGTTATGTTCGATATTCACTCTTTGTAACAAACAAAGAAAAGCAATAAAATGTTTGATTGATGTATGACGACAAATCTCACTTCACTGTTCCTTCGTTCTCGCTTCTGAATGATCCTTAAAATTTTTCTACTTCGTTTCACTTTAGTCCTTTCATGTCGATAAAATAAAATATTTATTAAGATGATTTATATTGATGCAATGTATTCTAGATGATAATAGGATTATAAAAGAAGAGTATATTTGATAATTCCTTGCAAGTATTGCTTTTTAAGTTTTGTAAGATAAGAATTGAGAGCTTTCTGGACAGAGGAGTGGAGTGGGGTAGAGGTGTTAAATATTCGATGAATCAATAAAATGGAAATGTAGTTTTAAATTTCAAACAATGAGCAAAAATGTTTGAAGACAATATCAAAAGAAATTTAATCCTTTTGATATCAACCCTCCTGAGATTGCTTCTAGTTCTTTGATACAAACTTCCTGTTTTAAAGCGTTCTAAATTAACATTTTCCTTAAAATTTCATGTTAAATTATGTTCCACTAAGTTAATGTATTGTATTCTTATTTTCGAAATAAATTGAATGACAGAGGGTGCATTTCAACAGAAATATGGTAACAAAAGGTTCAATCAACGTAAGAAACGAAATGTCTTAAAACCATTCTTTATGTAGCCCAGAGAGCTACAACGATGACTGGTGTTGTGTTGTGTACAATTGATGATTTTGTAGTGTACATTTATTTTACAAGTTACAGTCAGTTGAATTTACTCTAATACGTGATTGATACATATTAAACGAGTCAGAGGAGATTCTACAAGGTTGATAGATTTTCTAGAAATAACAACCAAATCTCACAAGCCGTACATTTATCGTGTTAAAAGCCACAAAGACACTGGATAATGAAAAAAAAAAGGAAAGAAAAGGTGGGATGGTCAAAACTGGAACACTTTGGCCATATGTCTCCTCATTTATGGTTGGCAAACATAATGAAAAAAAATTACTTTATCAATGCCACCAAGCGATATTGGATGGTAAAGTTGATCTTTGATAGTCTTTGAAGTTTCAATGTGTAGAGATTAAATAATGTCAACACTATCAATCCTCTTCCTCGGCCACACGAAATATTGTGCTTTTGAGTCAAAGAAGAATATACATTATCGTTATGCTAAAATGGTAGCCAAATCCAGTGATCTAGCGTAGTTTTTTCTAGTTTTTTTTGTTTTTTTGTTTTTTTTTGCCGAGTCTCTCATTCCACTATTGCAAACACAAGTGTATAAAAGTGGTTATCCTCTGTGGTCCGTACAGCCTGCACACCTCCACCCGACATCACTGGCCAAATCATCTAATTTAAAAAGACGCGAGATTGAGGCTGAGTGCGTTTGATTCTAGGCCTCACAGGTCAAAGCTAACCTAGAGCAAAACATTTTGTATTTTGAGTCAAACTAGGGAGCCTCTACGTGTTTGCTTGGTCTGCTAGAAACAGTAACCAAATCTCCTTCAAGTCACACCGTAATATCGAAATAAAAGGAAAGAAACATTGGAAGATATATACTATGTCTGAAAAAAGACCGGGTAGTCATTGCCAAAATTCTTTTGGCCTTAGGTGTGCTAATGCTGACCTGATGCTGAATAATATCGATCATATCATCTGTGTATGATATGATTAATGTGTGAACTTCACTTTGATCTTAGCCAAAAGGCCAAGAAGCGATTTTTGATGTATAAACTTGTTAAAAATGTTCAATATAAACATATATTTAACAACAGGAATTGTACTATCTAACCAAACAGAATTATTTAGTTTTGTCTTTGTTCATTGGCAATAGGCATGATGTGTAGTTCTGGGTTCGATCTCACTGTATAGTACCTTGGATAAATATCATCTATCATGACTTCGAGTCATTCCAGCATTGTAAATAAAACTGGATAGAGAAACTGTGCGGAAGCCTACTAGACAGGATGTACTTGTGTCATAGTTTCTCTTCACTTTCCCGAACCAGTTTCGATGGCCCACCAGAAGTCATAGACACTGCCCTTCCCTCTTTGACTTAGCTATAAAATCATATGGGGTCGGGCTCTGACATTCATGCTTGTAACATTCGATTATATAAGTAGCAGTAATATACTTGGGTAGATTCTAATGAGCAGATCCCTTTCCATTACGCGCGCGCGTGTGTAGTTTTTATGACGGTCTCTTCGAAGGCAGAATGGTGCTTCTCATTTGAAAAGTGGTTAATCCGTTACGAAACATAGTGGGATAATCTCCCAAATTTTTCTGTTTGCAAAAACAATAAGATGCCTTCAAATTTATTTTCTTTCCATAATGTGTTACAAGCTGTAGTTGAACTACATTAAATTTATCTTAGATATATCAGGCTGAGTAAAAAGTAAGCAACGTTTTGAAAAAAGGAAATTCATTACAATATATTTCAACAATGCGAAAATTTTATTCGCCAGAGCAAGTACCATTACAATCAACACATTTTTGCCAACGAGTTACAAGTTTGTTCTAGTAACATAAAAATTTGGAGTTCTGGAGCTGATGAACTCTTTGATCGCAATTTCAGCATCGATTTGATTTTTGAACTCCTTCTCTCGCAGGAAATCAAACTGCTTGAAAAAGTGGTAGTCGGTAGGAGAAAGGTCTGGGGGAGAACTTCGTAGCCAAGTTTCCTCAACTTCTGGAGTGCCATTAGTGAAATGTGTGGTCGAGCATTGTCATGAAGAATGATTGGCCCTCTTCTGTTGACCATTCTGGGACGGAGGAGTAGCAGTTTTTCTTCATTTTGGCAATTTCATGACAATATGTTTCTGCAGTAATGGTTTTTCCGGGTTTTAAGAAGTTATGGTGGATGAGTCCAGCAGTATCCCACCAAAGAGTTACCATAACCTTCTTTTTGAAAAGCTCGGGTTTAGGGAAGGTTTTCGGTGCTTCATTTTGGTCCAACCACTGCAAAGAACGTTTTTTTTTTTTTTCCTTTTATTATTATTGTACAGAATCCACTTTTCATCGCAAGTTACAATACGGTCGAGAAATGGATCGGTCTGGTTACGGAGAAGAAGCTACAGATTTCGTGTCTGCGCATTCAAATCGTATGATACCCATTTGTCGAGCTCTTTTGATTTTCTGATCGCAGGCAGTTTTCTGGCTAACCTGAAGTTCTTTTGCCAGTTCTCGAGAGGATCTTTCTCAATGACGGTCTTTAATTGACCATCATCGATGACAGATGGGCGTCCACTACGCTCACAATCTTCAAGGCTCAGGTTTCCACTGCGAAACCATTTAGACCATTTTTGAACTGACCATTCACTGGTCATTTCTTCACCAAACGTTCTGTTGATATCGCGAGCAGTTTCAGCTGGGGTTTTTTTTTTAAAGTTGAATAGCAAAATTGCTCGAATATCGCGATTTGGCTGTTCCATTTCAGATGTTTATAACGACGGTGAAGGGCAAGTCGATATCTGTGTTATCAGACAATTGCAAAAAAAGAATGTTTTTAAAAAATTCAAAATTCTGCAAAATTCCGGTACATATTCTTCATAGTTCAAAACGTTGCTTACTTTTTACTCAACTTGATATAATGTATTTCATTGTTTTTCTCTTCTTTTTATCCAGGTGATGAAGCTGGTGGAAACTTAGCTGCAGCAGTTTCTCTTAGGCTCGCAGTTGAGACTGCGTTTCCTACTCTAAGAGCTCAAATTCTTATAAGTCCGCCTCTTCAAGCATTTGACTTTCTCACTCCATCGATGCTGTTTCATGACAAAAGTGTTCCGTTTATAATGAGTCGAAGAATGATCACACAGAATTGGCTCAATTATTACCAAGGTCGCACTAAAAATATTGATGAATTTTTGATCAATAACCACACAGCACCTCTTTTGAAAGAATCCGAAGTCTCCCAATTTGTGTCTGTTCGTCAACTACCTGAAAGGTACCAGAAGCAACATACACTTCAAACGTCAACTGACTTTGGTGACGAAAATATTTCTTATGATTTTGAGCCAGTTCTTTTAAACCCATACTTCTGCCCACTGTTGGCACAAGATTTCAAAAAGATACCACAAGCATATATTATTTCGGTGGAATTCGATGTTCTAAGAGATGATAGCTTTCTGTTTGTTGAGAGATTGCGTCAATCTGGAGTGAAAGTATATCACGACCATTTTAACGAAGCCTTTCACGGGATATTAATGTGCGAACATTTTGAAATGAGAGATAAAATCATAGCTTCATTGGTCAGTTTTATTAAAGGCAGCATTTAATAGCAATTTTTCTCCATTAAACATTTAATCAATTGATTACACATAATCGTCCGTGCGTATGATTTACGTGTTTATTCGTGAGAGTGTGTGTATGCATGTACTGACAGCTAATCATTATTTTAAATCAGCAAAAGCACAATTTTTTTATAATTAAAAAAAAATACATGAATAACTATTGTTACTGTTTTTCATTTAGAGTTTGCATGCTTGGGCGAAATTGAACCACCAGCCAGGTGGTTTGAATCCTACCAGTTACACAGCATTTGGGCCTTGGTTAAGACATTTGAATATCATCAACCAAGTCAATCAATTAAAATTTCACATGTAAACCGTGGTAGCACTTTATTATCGATGAGAAGTATCTTGGCTTTCAGTAACCATCAGAGGAAAACTATCTGAAATGGATATTTTTAACGGAGAACGTAGCCTCTTGTCTGCCAAATAGAACAAAAGTCTGAAATAGCACCATCCTTGTGATTTGCAAAAAGCTTTATTTACACATAAACTCACGAACGCGTGCGCACACGCATTCACGAATACAAATTATTCTTCCTATATAACTTTCCACATCTCAGCGTCAGCCTTATGAAACCTAGCCATCTCACATCTAACCTGCTCCGACCCATGAACACAGGCCGCGAGAACATCTCTAAAGTGGTCTTTATAATGTTGCCTCTTTCAGCAACACAAATACACAATCACTGCAATTATCAAACAAAAAATAGATATATAAATAATGTTACAATCACTCCTAAACACGAACAACTCGATACCCGAACCCTTGAACACTGGAGTATGTTTTCGGGGTGCGATTTCGTTTGATTATACACATGGGAAACGCAAAAGCAGGCGGCTACATGGCTTTGTGTTCATTGTTGAAAATAACGATGTCTCTGCCAATTAGCTGAGCCGTAATCTCAAAACTGTGGCAGCCTATCAAACGAAATCGAACCCGCTAAAGCGTACTCGCAAGTTCAAAGGTTTAAGGTTGCTACAAATGTTAGGTTTATATGTTTGCATATCGCTCGTTCTTTACATATTGTTTGCTGTTTGTACGCACCCAATACGTACGGCTTATAGCTGGTCAAGGTGATGTGTAGTGTGACCATCTAATAACGATTCATATCAGAAGGCTGATTTGTACATATAATGTGCCAGTTGGAAAGGAGAGACACAACCGAGTAGAAGGTTTGGAGAACATTTATTCATATATTTACATGCTTCTGTGTGGGTTATATTTTTGCTGTTAACCATGGTGAGGTATCTCACGAACAGCGCTATGTTAGAACCTATGCAGTGTTGCTGGTGCTGTGTACGTTGAGATGTTGCTGACGACGTTGGTGAGAGACATGATGGTGGCGACGAAGATGGTGGTCGTTGTAATGCTGTTGGACAGGTGTTGTCTGGTGTCGTCGCTGGAACTGGCTGTGTCGTGTGGTTGGTGGCTAGACCTTAAAAGGTCTGGAACCAAAGACCTCGAGATAAGGAAAAGTTGAGTTTTTATTAGTAACAGTAAGCTCAAATTGGATTGTGAATAGACTGTCTCACGTGATCTTATTTAGGGACTTCGATTGGCTAGGTTGCATATTGGCGTGATAGAGTAAGGGACAAACCAATCAGAGTGGTGGACACAACAGAGTCCAAACAGCGCCCAAAGATTAGCCGCTACGTTATCATTCGTAAATAAGTACCCGAGAGATAGGTTTCACTACACCTTCATTGCAACAGTGGAGGCTTCTTCTGTCGATAACTTGAGTACGTTAAAGACAAGATTGTCCTGGATACGCGTTGAAACATAGGAATACGTCGAAGTCTACTCCCAGGGATGGGGGCTGAGGGGCACGTGCTCCCTCAAGAAAAGAAGCGCACAATTCTAAATAATGTTATTACGCCCTTTTCTCCTGTAACTGTATTCCCTTCTGACCTTGTGCCTTCCCTTCGAAAAATTCCTGGGATCGACCCTAACTCCAATGTGCTAGTGACGAGCTCATTAAACAACTTATTGAATGTTCGGCATGAGTTCTATGCAGGACACTTTCTGTTCTTGCAGAACAAGTATTAGGTTCGTAGACTTGACCAGATGATTTTTTTTTTCATGACATAAAGATCTTCCTGCAGCTTGACATGTATCGTAAATATGTATATCTTAGCGGTATGCGTTAATGTATTGCATGTGTTTGAAAAAAAGCAAGACAGTTACCACAGTTAGTGTCGGCATTAGTCCAAGATTAGGATTAAGAATATAGTTTTAAACTGGGGCTTCGAATCAGAATTAGTATTAAGATAAATGTCTGACTATAAAAATATCGTGGGGTGCTATTTAATGACCGTCTTTTTTTCTTTTTTTTTTTTCAAAAATGTACAAGTGTAACGGATGGTATTAAGTAAAGACTCCTTCTAGTGACTCAATAATTACGTTTTTAGATATAAGCAAGCAGTAAAAAAGAAGTTACATCAATGTATTTATAATAATGATACTAACAAATGCTTGCACATGCATAGAAATAATAAATGCTGACGCAAGTATAAAATGTTACTTGTAAAACCTATGCACATCAAAGAATTTAGATTCTCTTGCGCAAATGAAGTACTACAAGCGCAAGTCAATAACATACTAACAAGTTTGTTGACGAAGCCATAAAACAGTATAGAATATAGAACCAAATTCAATGTAGTAAATATATCAAACAGAAAGCGCATCGAGTTAAACATAAGCAAATTACTATGTATCTTGGTTATAGAATATATGTAAATGTTATCAAACAAACTCGTACACCAGGAGAAGAAAATTAGTAAGCGTTTCACTTAAACGCTTATCATATATTACGGAAACACGAAAATGAAATAAACTCACGAGCAACAACATTGAGCAACATTGAGCAGCATTGAGCAACATTGAGCAATGTTGTGTAAAATTTGTAGATCATTCGTAGGAAACAAGGGTTTTTGGATTTTTTTTTCGTATTTCACTTGGCCACTAAGCTTATCAATACCTACCAATTCGCTTGGATTTTGCAGGAAGGGAGCTGCCACATGACCGCTCGACTTGCTAAAACTACTAACTAAATCTTCGTCAAATTATACCGTATCACTGAAAAATAAAGGATACATTGTACGATGCAGCCTGGATTTTAAAATCGATATGGCCACAGCAAGAATGCTTTTGGTCATAGGTCTACTTGTTCAGGGTAGAGAAAAACGGTAACCGGGCTACGAAATAACAGATCTGCATATAGATCTAAAAATAGCTCACGTCTCATTACTATGAGTCGTACTTCATATACATGCAGGGCCGGATTAAGACCCACAGAGGCCCGAATCGTTCAAAATATTTTGGTGTCCCCATATATATGTAATTCAAAATACAAACAATAATAGACCACAAAATAAATTTTTATTTTTCAAAATAAAACAAAACTAACAGTAAGATGGAAAATTATGTTTATTTTTTAACACTTCCACAATATTTCTATTTTATAAGTGTTCTCTTCTTTTTCAATTGCGAAGTATTTGATCAGATCCTCACTATGTTGCCACGAATACTTCGAAATATATCTCCAATCATATAAACCACTTCGAATATTATTTTATCAAGTTTAAAGTAATTTCTTTTGTGCCGCAAACCATTTACCATTTCTGTGGTGGCCTCCCCCCCCACTTCCCTTGATGTCCTAAGCACATGCTTATTTTGCTTAACGATTAATCCAGCGCTGTATATATATATATATATATATATATATATATATATATATATTCAGTATACAATCTACTCTTCGTTTGTAGAAAGCCTTGCTGCTAGTAGAGGTAATGGCTTACTGAACTTTTTACAACTTGTCTTTCTCTGGCTGCTTTCAGAGCACCCTCCTCTACTATTGATTATATTGCCCAGGTAACAGAAGCTGTCTACTACGTCTATAGCACCACCCAAGAATTGAAAGCATTTTATTTTACAACTGATCAGACAATTAAGTATTTTTATACGTTGACTACATACAAAATCTTTATTCTGTCAGTCTGTCTGTGATTCTAGTTTGTCTTTTGTGTACTCATTGTTCACATTGTAAAAATGAGAAACATTCTCAAAGAAAAAAAAAAGCCGATTGATTTGCATCCCTGAATACAATCGATCAGATGCACAGTAAAAATTTATATAACACTTCAGGAATTCTCCGGTTGAAATCATTGATCTTCAGACAGAATACACTCATACTCACGCACGTAAACAATAATGAAATAGTCATACTTGTGTACTTAGGAGACATGCCCCGCCATTACTACCACACAACTAGAGAAGTGCAAGTTTATCATCACGCAAATGCGCACATAAACAGACCAACCAATTCAGATAACCATAAAACCCAAGAGCTCTTTAATACAAAAGAACTTTGTCACTTTGTTAGTGACCGGCTTGGATTCTGGAAAGGAAAGACCTCGAATAAATCTCAAAGAAAGATAACACACACACACACACACACACACACACACACACACACACACACATACATACATACATACATACATACATACATACATACATACATAAATACATACATACATATCTTTTGAATTTGTTGATGGGAAACGTTTTGAATAAGCAAATAAAGCTCTTATTCTATTATGCCAGCCACAGTCTAATGATGCTGACCATCCCAGGAATATGGACTGTCATCTTAAGAGACACGTAAACTGTGGAAACGCGCGTAGCGATGCTTCATATGTTCATAAATTCCATCCAAGGATTATTGTTATTATTATGACATACATACATACATACATATATACATACATACATACATACATACATGCTTTGATGCATACATAAATACATACATAGGATAAGAGCACTCCGTCGGTTGCGACGACGAGGGTCCCAACTGATACGATCAATGGAACAGCTTGCTCGTGAAATTAACGTGCAAGTGACTGAGCAATCCACAGACACGTGTACCCCTAACATAGTTCTCAGGGAGACTCAGCGTGACAAGGCCGACCCTTTGAAATACAGGTACTACTCATTTTTGCCAGCTGAGTGCAGTGGAGCAACGTGAAATAAAGTGTCTTGCTCAAGGACACAACGCGTCGCCGGCAATCGAACTCACGACCTTACGGTCGTGAGCCGAATGCCCTAACCACTAAGCCACACGCCTTCACTACATACATACATACATACATACATACATACATACATACATACACATATTAGTTCTTCTTTGAAACGTATAACGCGTTTGATAGCTTGCTGATAATTTCCGCATATTGCAGATCTTCGTGTTGAATGCTCAAGCTATAAATTCTATCCATTATTTGATGCGTATATATAGGTACTGTACAAAACTCGCGAGTTGGACTAAGAAAGAAAGGTTACCAATGGATATTATGACAGAATAACAAAACTAGGAGAAATGTCGTGAGATATCATGACTAAATGTGCCAGACTGAAGACGAGAAACAGCAACAAAGATATGACAGTTAGGAAAATGATACACGTAGTCAGCAATGAGATAGCTGAGTAAAGGAAGTTATCGAAGCGGATGTCATGGAAATTGAACCAGATGAGCCGCGATTCTTCTTGAGAGTGAAACCCAATGTGCTTCCATCTCCAGCAAATATTTAACGACGAGAGTGAAGTAATCCGTCGATGTAGAGGCTATGCATCGACTGCTGCATATTCTGGCAGCACATAGATATTTCCCAAAACAAAAATAGTACAGTAGGATTAAAATTATGAAAATCAATACCAATTTGCGCTTTGTTTTCATCAAGGAAAGCTAGAAAGGGCTACACAGCAGCATAAACAAAAAGGGATCCAAGATTCAAATTTCTAAATAACAGTAAAAACTAGATGCAGGAGTATTTGGAAGAAGAGCTCTTGTTTCTAAACCATACAGTTTTAAAATGCATTGGCTTTATAACGTGATCTAATACGACAAAAACTTAGTGATTATTAAACTGACCGTACCTTGGAAATACAACATGGAGTGGGCACGTGAAAAGAAATTCCTAAATGACGAAAGACTTGGACGAGTCGTGTGTAGTACAATTCACCAACAGAGGTGGGATATCGTGGGGCGCTGCGATATACTGGTGTGCCACGAGACGTTGCTATGTGTGTTGCAGTGTAACTTGATTATAACTTTTTTCCCCATGCTTTTAGTTATATTTTCAGTTCAGGTGTGCCGCCGAATTTTGAAAAGAATGTAAGAGTCCCACAAGTGAAAAAAGGTTGCGGAGCATTGGCTTAGCAGAATAGTTTGTAAAATATAGAGTAAAACAGAGAAATGTTTCGTCATTGACATGACAACAGAATTAGAGAGGACGATAGCAAAAGACAAATTCCTAACAAGTAGTACAACAAAATTGTTGATGTATGGTTGGTGTGGTTACAGCTGTACACGGTATAAATGAAATGAGTTGGGTAAAAAGCATGTTACCGCGTAGGCCAAAAGAGGCTGAGGAGAACAATACAGGGTGCCGGTGTAATATGTGATCTACATGCCATTGTGATCTGCAGCAACTTAAATCTAGACTAGCTTGTGATTTGCAATTATACTTAGAGGAGTTAAACAGAGTTCATAGCGTCTGAGAAATTCTATTGCAGCTTCTTCATCTCGAATAACCTGTGTGTAAAATTATTTTGCTCTCATCACAACTTCTTTCAATGGGCTCCGGATAAAAAGTGTATAAATCATAAAAGTATTTTTTGGTTTATATACCAAACCAACTGGAAGTCGAGTAAATAGATGAATTTTGAATGTAGAACAGAAAGTCGGTGTGGATCACAAACTATACCAATTGAACTGATGTAGATCACAAGGTATACCAGAAACATGTATGTAGATCACATACTACACCGGCACCCAATACTGTTGAAGGTGCCTAAATCCTTGTAACAGATGACGAAGTGAATGCTCCAGAGAACAAGTTGTATATGAAATACGATAATAATGTTCATGTGTGTAGGTGTTTTGGAGAGTTTATTTGTTAATATGAATGCACACCTGAAGAATAACTTAAAACGTTACGTTTGTAAATCCTTCAGCGATTTTTTATGACGTCACGAGCTCTATGGTGATTCGTCATGTCACGTAACACTTTGTTTTTTGAAACTAATAAGGAGAAACACGAGCAGTTTGGATTTTTACTCTACAAGTCAACATGGGTAAGCAATATTCATTCTTTTGAAAATCTCTGAGTTAATTGAGAGGGTTTCAGTAAATAATCTACTGATTAAATTTGATTCCGGCCGGAAATTTAAATTCAGAAAGCGAAGGGGTAAAACTTAATGTCTATAATTGTTGCTGTTGTTGTTATTGTTGATGACGTTGTAGCTATTGTTCTTTTTGTACTTTACCCAGTAGTAGAACAATACTTCATGTGTCTGTTTTGCTTTTAAGATGGTAAGAAGTGATTTGAGAGTGACTAGCTGTTATTTCTAGCAGCTAGAGCTCCCTCGTTAGTTCGTAATTACATAGTCATTTAGAACCTTCAGTTTATGTGATTAATTACGGTAATCATTTAAATTGCATGCTGTGTTAATAAAGACTCTTTGGCGCGTGTTGGATCGTTAACACACGATCACTTCATTACATCTAAAGATGACCGCTGATAAATAACATTTTGTAATTATATCGAAATATTCTCATCAGATAAATTATCTGTTTGCTATTTGTTTTTCGCGTTGTTGTTGTTGTTGTTGTTGTTGTTGTTGTTGTTCTTCTTCTTCTTCTTCTTCTTCTTCTTCTTCTTCTCTCCTACATTTAGCGATATAACAGGATTATAATTCTTTCGTTTCTGTATTTGGTTTGTAAATTTCGTTGTATCTTAGGAGGGTCATTAGGCCAATAGTAAATACACGCACTGGTTCTATTTCATTTCTTTTATTACTATTAGTCAAGTAGTTAACCATTTAACCAATTAGTATATCGATTGATTAATCGTCCGGTCAATCAATCAACCAATCGGATCTTTCTGATTCGGCGGACACCATTTTTTATTTATGTTTTATTTAGTGTGTTTTCTACCTATAAATATATTTGCATAATTAAAACAAGATTAACTTTTTAACATAAGGGAAAAGTTATCGCATTCTGTGTATTTATATGTATGAAATTAATATAAAAATATGTTTTCACAGAATAAATGTGTTTACATAATAGTTTAACTGAAAATATATTGGTAACCGTATTCATAAGGTAAGTTTGATATAACGTAAGTCAGAAAGAGAGAAGGAGGATCACATGTTAGTTCGAGTTTTTCTATTGAAAAACGTGTTAGTGTATGTATTTCTCTGTTTTGCGGCTAAAAGAGGTTTTGTAGTTGAAGAAAAAATAAAAAAAAGAAAAGAAAACAATCAGATTTAACTAAGTAGGAGCCGGTTCACGCTGATCTTCAGCCATTGAAACTTTGGGTAATTTTTCCTTACTTAAAAACATGTATGGATTAATGAATAATAATATATTATTTGAATATTTACCATACAGAATAAAAGGAAGCGCAGATAAGAATCGGTTATTTTGATTATTTATGAGTAGCCTTTTAAAGAGAATGATGTTGAAAACCATTTTCTTTTATTTATTGTTTACTCTCCTGTTTTATTTTCAGATCACTCCCTAGATAACCGGCGAAGAATAAAACTGGCGAAAATGATTATGTACCTTATGAAAGAAAATGACACACAGCGAATGAAAAAGTTTCTTAGCAGATATACCAAAAAACAAAGACAGGAGATCGTTTCAACAAAATTAAACGGTTCTACTATTTTGTTTAATGCTTCCAATTCAGGAAATTTCGAACAAGTGTGTTATTTAATTCAAGACTGTAATGCTAATGTGGAACAGAAAGGAAAATATGGCCGTATAAAATGTACTCCATTGTGGATTGCAATTCGGCGCAACCATTTCTCAATTGTAATAATGCTTGTAGACTATGGTGCTGATGTAAACACCCACGCCAATGGTGGTCGGAGCGCTCTTAGCATTGGTTGCAAAAATCTAAAGATTGCTAATTTTTTGTTACGTCGAGGTGCTGATGTTAATTCGATCGACGAACTAGATCGATCATGTTTAATGTATTCAGTGTACCATTTGAATATGTGTTGCTTACTTTTATCATATGGTGCTAATATAAGTCAGACAGACATCAGCAGCCGGAGTTCACTCCACTTTGCTGTCAAAAGGGGTCATTTAAAAATCGTTGAACTCTTTGTCGTCAACAGTGCTGATTTACATCTTGAAGACGTCCAAGGAAACACACCACTACAATTAGCTTCTTTAAAATGTCGTATAGCCATTACTGAATATCTTATACAGACAAACGATTACTCGCCAGAACATGTGGCCTGTGCTTACGAGCTTCTCGGTAGCCAACTTCTGATTGTAAGACACAACTACCAACGAGCTATCGATTTCTGGTCGAAAGCTCTGCAATTACGCCAGACTAATCCGAATGGCATTCTCAAAAAAAACATGCATCCGGATCATGCAAACACGATGTGCATTCTTGGAACTGAATTTGAAACTCTAAGTGATCTTGTAAAAATTACTCAGAATTTAAATGATATGTGGACACAAGCATTACTAGTCCAATTCAGAATCCTTGGACCTATGCATTCTACAACGATAAACTCGTTCATTTTAAAAGCGTACGACTTTATAAACCGACAAGATATCAGCTTGGGAGTGGATTTACTGACTTGTATATTTTATTTCTTCCAATATTATAATAATCCTTTTAAAGAGGTCATTTTCAACGTGATTGAAACTTTCAGTTCTTTGTTTAAAATTCGAAACAAAAAAACTCATGATGTACATGTTTCTCATCTCCTCGCATTTTTCCGCTGTATCATCCATCATATAACCACTCGCGTAGCAGTCTTTCTTCAAAAAATTAAAATTAAATGCAATAAATATAACTCTACAGACGTTGAACGATATCTTGTCGAAACGTTACGATTCACAGATTACATTATGGATTTCGATTTAACAGCAAATCAATTGCTGAACTTGAAGAAGTTACTATACAGCCTTATTGTCCAACAGCTTCGAGGCATGGGCCAAACGAATATGTTGCATCTCTCAATCCGTATGACTTCTTCGACGCGTCTCCTGGCCATTCTCATTGAATGTGGCGAAAACGTCGACGCGACTGATGACAGAGGTAACACGGCCATACATTATGTGATGGAACATCACGATTTCTTTCAGAACAGCCTCCTCAGGTGCTTAATCAATTATGGATGCCATGTAGACATGGTGAACAGCGAAGGGCACTGCACACTAGAGTACTTGCAGCATTTATTACCTTATCCACTTCAGCACATGAAACTCCAGTGCTTTGCAGCAAGAGTGATTAGACGAAATACTATCCCGTACCAACATTATGTTCCCAGCCACCTGGAAGAGTTCATTGCTTGTCACGGTTGATTTATTAATTGTAGAATTAACAACAACAGCACTAATACTAATATAATAATAATAACAATAATAATAATTATGTTCTTTTTATTTGTCAATAGGGCCACAAATTACTGGGTATTATAAGGACAAATTGCAAAACTGTTGCAGTTTAAGCAGAATCAATTAAAGAACAAAAGCCAATTACAGAAGAAAAAAAAAGAGGGGTTAAGTAGGCCATTCTAATGGAGGACGGTCAGTTCAAGTCAGATACGACCCCTCAGATGTCATATTACACTTATTGCCAAGGGTAAGTTTTCTTTCCTGGCTGTATTTTCCGATTCACTTGGGCCATACTTACCACTCTCAGGCAGCTTTCAGAAAATGTTAAGAGGGCAACAGCTCCTTCTCCACCCTCGCCCCTCTCTCTAAATGGATCTTGAAGAAGTTGAGAAGGAATGTGTTAGTCCTCAACCCTTTTCAGTATTGTCCATCATCCGGTCTTTATCTCTTCAGCTACCAAACAGAATATATGCCGACTGGCCTTTCCAGCCGAAAAGCGAATAATAAGACCCAGCTTTACACAAAACAACTACTGTTCGACGAAATACCACAAAAATCAGCAATGCTCGCACACTAGATAAATATGTGCAGAACAGATTCGTCTCTCTTTGTGCGTCTGAGACAAGCTGGCGATCCATCTACATCTACAAGATTTATACCGAACAGGCCACACCAGGCTAGGATTTTCTCGAAGTTGTTCATTGTTCCTGCGCTGAAAGTCTTCTAGAATAGACTTCACACTTCATCTTCGACGTCCAAAACCTCCCCAAGAGCGTCTTCATTCATGCTCGTCACTACCCTTTATAGATCGCAAGGCATCCACCAATTGCATTGCCTGACTGGTAGCGGACTGTGAGAATTTGATGATACTGATGCCAGGTGCCCAAACTTGCTCTACATTTTACTCAGAACTGTGCTTTCGTCTTGAACACAAACTGTGAGAAAAAGGTACTCACAAACGGCGATCGCACTTACACGCCGCCAAAGGATTTTTGCAAATATCAAAATCTCAGCGTACATGCTTTTGGATCATCATCTACGGCATACCGATCCATGGGTATTGGTGCCAGATGAACATTCTGGTATCGGAAAGCATCCCTCTTTCAAAAAGTAAAGGAGCTGTCGCTTTAATCTGGTCGAATGCAAACTGGAGTAAAGTAAGACAAATGTTAAAATATATAGGGGAAATTTAGGCATTCGCAATATTTTCCATATCTTTTTGGGTTGGCTACTACGATTATAATCCTATTCCAGTACCATTCCACCTGGAAGTTTGGAAAGTATCAGATCACAACCACTTTAAGGTAAGTTTGTTCAGCGACAGGTTACATCATCGCTACTGATTGGCACGGACTTGCTTTTGAAGTGGCTGGGTTGCAAGCTAACTGACTGGTCAGTGCTTGTTCTTATCCTCTCATATTCCTCCAGTGTGGTTCTGAATTCCTCAATTTTTGATGTGATCGATACTATGACGATGACGTCATCTTCGTAAGTTGATGCTTCACTCCAAAACGTTTGAGCGGGGTGCCACATAACACTTTTATCTTGCACAGAAATAGTTTAAGAATCAAAGCACAAAAGAGCAGTGAACTAACAGATGTGTGTTTCAATTTGGTTCCCATATGAGGTTATGTAATCTAACCACCGTGCAGATGCAGCTGAACATTGAAACGATCGAGTGCACTCAGTACAGCTGCTAGATAGAGATGGCTGATCTATTCATGCGACTTCTTGTATAAAATAGTTTGTCATTCATAGATCTTCCCAAGATTGCACAGGTTAGTGAAGACTCGACAATATTAAAGATTACAGCTATCGATCTTTTCGAGAGCACCTTGACTAAAATGTTGAACTCTGCATGCAAGCAGAGTTATAGGTTTTAAATTAATGTCGATATTTCACTTGTTCTCATCCTTTTCCAGTAGCATTCTATGACTAGGAATGCTGACAACTACGATAGCGATAAATATCTGCCACTACTGTAAAGAATAAGTATAGCAGTGTTCATAAATTTCATAATGTAAACCATCAAAACTCGTCGATTTGCCCCTCACAACCATACTCTGGCAGTCGTATCTCAACTGCTTTCCTCGGCTTTTCACAGCACTCCACTTCCCCTAGAGAGAGTCATAGTAGGTAGGTGATGTGTCTGTTGAAGGTTACTTTTGCCGATCCCTCAACTTCCCCCAAAGAAAAGAGGCAGGAGAAATCTCGATATATAATTGTACATACTTTCTCGGGGCAAATAGTATGCGTCCTCACTGTCTCTTAAATACTAGTTTGTAGATTGTTTGGCGCACCTTTGCCATCTGATTCACCGAAAGCACTCCTTCGGCTTATAGCGCGTGTCTTAGCTAAGACAATGCAACGTTCGTACTTCGCATCAAAGAAAAGATGAAGCGCCATTTTCATCGCTTGCACAGTTGTTGCAAGGTCATTCATGATCACTTATTCTAATCGGCTAAATAGATACCTCTATAATCAACGGTTACCTATGCCACGTCTTAGCTAAATTCCATTAATTCTACTCTAATGGATCCCTTCAAACATACCTGCCACTGATTGTTAGAGATCGACCTGTTAACTTCACTTTAATTATCTCACCAAGCTTTCTCAGCTTTCATATAGTGAGTTTCTGTCGATGAAATCGATCTTGGTTGACACCCAGAACACAGACTGTGGTCTCTGCAGTCAATACAAACCTGTGGACTTCTTACGATATCCTTATAGATACGGTTTATTCAAGATTGTAATTGCAGATTCGGGAAATCCAGTCGGTACATGTGTTTACTGCCCAGAGACCAGTGAGGTCGTGGAGTTTGTTTTTGTTGATGTTTATCTTCTAATTGTTGGTTTTGTTGTTGCTGTTTATACTGTTATTATTATTTTGTGCTGCCTTTGTTGAGATAGTGCCGGTTTATAGTCCGGTGTGATCTGTAGCATCGCGTCACTTTCTGTTTTCGGAAAATTGGATGGTCCAGAAAGTTGGCTTCTTTCTTCTCCCTCCTAACGTCAAAAGTTTTGTATCCTGTCTCTTTCTCTTTCGATAACTAATTGACGAGGACTGAGGAAAGTTGAAAGAAGCGGCCTGATGATATGTGTGGGCTTGTGTTTTGTTTGTGTGTTTCCCCTCACCACTTCGTTTGACGGTTATCATTGCAAGTGTTTCGTTATTGGTTCAAGTGTCTGCCGATGTTAGTGTGATTTCTTTTGATTGTTAGAGTTGTGTTAGCAGCAGTGCAGATCTTTCTTGATCGGCTTCAGCCACGGGTTGGTGTTGTCATAGGGGTGGCACATGCACCTTCTACTTTACACCACAATGAGCTGTTGGAAATCCTCTTAGCCCCTTGCGGAGCATAAGGCCGGTTTCCATGGCGTATGTGTTCCCCCCTAACTGGACGGGACGCCGGTCCATCGCAGCTTTTTACTCAAGAAACAGGAAGAAAGAGTGAGAGAAAGTTGGGGTGAAAGAGTACAACAGGGGTTACCACCACCCTCTGCCGGAGCCTCATGGAGATTTAGGTGTTTTTGCTCAATAAACACACACAACGCCCAGTAACAATGAGCTGTTGGATGCTGTTTAATAGTATTCGAGACAATGTTTCCATTTCCTCACTATATTGTAATTTTAATTTTTAGTTAATTAAGATTTCGCAGTTATTACCCCTTTGTCTTGCCTATATTTCCTTAACATTTAATCTGCGTTGCAAGTTCAAATATATAAAGAGTGAGGTCCAATCAAATCCAGGGACTGAAAGACATCAAGATTAACATATTTGATATGCTTCTTGTAAAACTGCGCCTTTTATAACGGTGCTTTTCTTCCGTATGTTAGCTGAGCAACAATGCGGTGAATGGTATTTTTATTAAGTGTTTACATACATTCATGTAGTCTCTACTGAATCTACCGCTGGAACATTAGCAAAAGGTCTTCCATGTATAAGACGCAGATGTTTCTTACTTTGTTAGTTTCTCTTATAAACACTTGGATCCTTTCAAATTAATGTATACTGTGCCTCTCTACTATATGATTTGATAATGTCATGTAATTGCATAAGCATCTTCTATGCTGGTGAACATGTACAAAAATATTTTTAAAAAGACCTTTGGAAAACTAAAGATATGCCTAAAATACATTTGGTTTTCTATACAACGCACACTCACACACAAATATGCACACGCAGAAAGATGTGTGTGTGTGTGTGTGTGAGAGTGCGTGCGTACATGCATGTGCGCATATGTGCATGCGCGCGTGTGTGCATGTGCGTGCGTGTGTGTGTGTGTGTGTGTGTGTGCATGTGCGTATGCGCGCACGCCCGTGTGTTTAATGACACAGTAAATTCTGACTAGTTGAGGAGACCAAATTTTGCGGTCCAACTGGTTGATATGTGGTGAGCTAAAACCCATAAATCAGTTTGCGAGGTTCGACGTGTATAATGTTATCAGTATAGCTCTCCAGTTTGTTTTCGAGGTAAGCTCTGCGGTCAGTTTGTCTTTCTGATATGTTGAGGCTTGTGGTAAGTCATGACTATGAAACAGAGGTGAATTATTTAGTGTACGTGAGTACATGAATGGTAAAACAATGAAATATTGTAATGATATAATGATATAATATTAATTTAATAGTATAACATTATTATAAAAAAATAATAATCCAATAATGTACTAATAGAATAATATAGCAATATTTTAAAGTAAAGTATGCAAAATATGATTGGTAGAGCGATGAAAGATGAAGTAAATTGATGACAGAGAAGTTCTTCTGTATAACATCGAAGGATCAGAACCTATCTCCTTCTGCCCGCACAGACCAAAATACGTAACAAAACAAATTAAAATTTGAAGACCACCAGTCCATATACAAAGTGAAAGAGCACTAAAAACAGAATCAACCTCTCTCACACACAAGTACGTATGTGTATTAAAACACACACACACACGCACACACACTATACATATACTCATTTTATAAGGAAATTATTAGAGTAGACAATTGCTTAGAAGTTTCGGCTTAGTAGCCGTCATTGGTCTGTGAATTAGCATATTCTCCCAAACTTTATACTTTTAGAGACTGAAGCTTCATCTACTGGATGGATCTAAAGTTTTGCTAAGCAGTAAGGTTCTGCAAAGTTTCATCAAAAGACCGAGCTGGAAAATTTATTACTAGAATAAAACAAACAGCAAACATCAGCATAAATCCAAAATACGGATTCAAGACAGTCAGATGCCCATCACCTAATACCTTACTACAATTATTTGATGATCAACTATTTTCAGTGATAGAAAACATAAGTTTTAACACGAGAACGAACACCTTGCAGAATATGCTCAAGCAGAAAATTAACTAGCTCAAAGCCAAAGCCAATAAAAATTTATCATATTTATAAAGACAGACAACGTCATCTAAAGTCAACTTTCTTTCAGTCAATCTCTAACACTAAAACTTAGGTGTCTTTAAACGGTATAAACATTCCACCAAAAAACGTAGCCGCTAACTTGAAAATTAAAGCTAGAGTAGATATCTTAACACCTAGAGGCCTATACACCACAGTGAAAGACCATAAGCTTAATATCACGAACAAGCCATTTGTCAGACTAATAAATTCTCCTAAATACGATTTAGGTATCATTAGCTAAGAAAATTATTCGCATATTCATATTCAAAATAAAAACACTTGGCTTTATTTCTCTGAAGTAACACATGTGCTTTAATCAAATATTTCAAAAAGAACCCAAACAGAAATAAGTATCATTTTTACCATTTTGACATTAAGGATTATTAAGCAACGTTATCAGAACCAGCACTTATCGCCCCTCTGAACTTTAGCAAATCAATTATGATATCAAAGTCTCAGAAATTGAGATTATATTACAAAGTAGAAAATCTCTCCTCTTCCCCGACAGAGCATGGTGGGAAATAAAATAAATAACGAACCATTTCAAGTGAGCATGGATAAAAAAAATTTCACACCAAATACCCCCTGATTTCTGGCGTACTTTGTGTTCTGTATTAGACATACGCAAAACGTAATTCAAAAGATAATGTCACTTAACACAAAGAAAAATGTTTCCCACTAAATGAATTAAGTATTAACAAATGAGGTAACAAAGCAGTCTTAATAGAATTATTAGATAAGTGTTCGCTATTTTCCTTTAACAAAAAAGAATTAGGCATATGCAAATGAAGTAAAACATTTTTGTGACTCGAGATAACAGTCAAATGCAGTGTCATTATTATTATTATTATTTTATTATTATTTTTTTTGCAATGAAAGATCGAACACTTGTAAATGTGATAAAAATGAGATAAAATGTTCATCGTTATCTTCTTATCCAAGGAAAATTATTTGCAAATGAGGTATAAAGGTGTCTTTGCGAGAAACAGTAGCCAGAATTTCGTTGTTTTTTCACGAAAGAAAATTTAGTGCTTGGAATATAAAGAAAATATTGTGAATTGAAAAACAATGATTTTTTAAGAAGAATACATAGGCGCGAAATTTCCTCGTTCGACACCAAAGAAGAGTGTGATCATATCTTTCGTTAGTTTCCTGTCAACAACTGTCTGTCGGAGTCTTGTCATAACTACTTTCAAGTGGGAAACGCTTTATTAGCTTCGGAGGGCTCAGATTAGCACAAAGACAATAATTGCAGAAAGGTTAGGTGAGTCACTTAACTCTCTAAGGCAGCACACCGCAACCAAGATGCTGCGATACACTGGTGTGCCACGATGCTAGATGTGCCGCAGTGTAAACTGAATATAATCTTCCCCCTATACTTTTAGTTATAATTTTAGTTCAGGTGTGCCACTGAAGTTTGAAAAGAATGTGTACCGCAAGTGAAAAAAGGTTGTGGAGCACTGCTTTAGGGAAAACAAACACAGTTTGACTTAATTTATGTTTGATTCAGAGGTATGTAAAATTACTGATTTGCGGCAATAAATGAATGAATAAATAAATTGATAAACAAAGCCATTCAGAATTAAATGCGGAGTTAAGTGGTTTAGCGTAAAGTGGTCCGAGGTTTGCGGATTATAGGGCCAACGGTCAAGAAAAAAATTTGCTGAAAGAAGACTGTCGTATATATATATATATATATATATAT